>NC_074665.1:31309373-31609373 GCF_029448725.1 Salvelinus fontinalis
CTATGCAAGTAACCATTTCAATAGAATGTTCATGATGTCACTGCGACAACTGTTGATAGACGTGGCTGGTAAATTCGCTCTCAGAATAACTGAAAAATGTATGAACGCTCAACACCTGTTGAATATGTCCGGTGTCAGTAAACGTCGGGAAAAAGCATAATAACATTTTTGCCTGCATCACAGTTGCAGTCACCAACACCCTAGATAACATAGAAAAAGCCTAACCATCTCTGCTAGGGCGAGTAAAATGGTCAGAGTGAGCTGTTCTCTCATTTGTCTCTGAAAGTAGCTAGAAAGCTAGCCAGCGTTAGCCAACGCTGCTGCTGTTAGGACAGAACGCTTGGATCAACCCTACTCCTCTGCCAGAGCGTCCAGTGAACGCTTCAAGAGCGAAACGCTCTGAATTTACAAACAGTCAATCTGACAGCGCTCTGAGTTTTCGAATGCCCAGAGCACACTTTTAAATTTACAAAAACACCGATAGTATAAACCAGCCTTTAGACTTGAAGTCTTTGGTTGTTTATTACATGGCCTCATGTGCAAATCCTTAGAGATGAGTGGGGCTAAAGCTTAAGAGGGTGTGAATGATGCTGAATGGGTGTACACATAGAAGAGCTCTCCAGTAGGTGAACCAAAACATTCAAAGGCCATTTTCTCAAAAGTGAGGTTACAAGTTGATCAACTTTTAAGCAGAACTACTTTCCCATTGTTCCTCAACTGTAGTGAATGATATACACTTTTCTAGCTCAGAGTTTCTACTTTTATCCAATGTAAAATGCACCATTTCAGATTTTGCTACATAAGACCGAATCGAGTTGGTCGGTACATATAGACCTTCAGGATGATTATGAACATGGTTTTATTTGGAAATGACTCACTTTATTTGGACATGCTCAGGTTGACTTTTCCATGGAATCGGCCGCATGCCTCTAGGCTATTTACCTGTGTATTACCATGACTGAATGCTAACCGTTCCCTCATTTGTTAGACGTGTGTGTGGGTGTGTGTCAAGAAAAAAAAAAAGATGTTTTATTTTCACAATCACCATATAGGTGCAGTGAAATGTGTTGTTTTACAGGGTCAGCCATAACCCTAATTTGCTCCAGGGGCGCCATACTATTAAGTGCCTTGCTCAAGGGCACATCGACATATTTTTCCGCCTTGTCTGCTGGGGTATTCAAACCAGCGACCTTTTGGTTACTGGTTCCAGCGACCTTTTGGTTACTGGTTCAATGCTCTAAGCGCTAGGCTACCTGCCTCCTGCCCGTCTGTGTTTCTGTGTGAGAGAAGTGTATGAGAGTGTATTTGCAACAGTGAGAAAAAGGGAGGAGAATAGAACATTTCTCAACAATGTGTCATTTAACCCTATTCTCAACAGGCTGGTAGAGCATGTTTTGAAAATGGATTTTGAAAAACATTTTCACTTGACCTTGATTGGTCAACTCCTCCAGCCCTCCTGCACCAATTAGCATAGTTTGTACCTGATTGGTTGCTGCAGTTCTGTGTCATGGCACTTTAACTTTGCCCACTCAGAGGGCAGTAAGAAAACTCAATCATCACCAATGGGATAAAAGGCAGGAATTCAGTTGGTGAGGGATTAATTTTGCACCATTCCTGTTAGTAGTGACCTTGAATAGTAGAAATATTACAATAAATAGTTAATGTAAAAATGTGCTTAACCATATGTGACTGACGATTTGGTCTTATGTAACAAAATTTGAAATGGTGTGTTTTTACATTGGATAAAAGTAGAGACTCAGCTAGAAAATGGTATATCATACACTGCAGTTGAGGAACAATTGGAAAGTAATTCTGCTTTGGAAGTTGATAAACTTGTAACCCCACTTTTGAGAAAATGGCTCTTGAAAGTTATGCTACCAACTTTCTTTGTCTACACCCATTCAGCATTGTTCACACCCTCTTATTAAGCCTTATCCACACCCATCTCTTTAAGGATTCACATGTGAGGCCATGTGCTAAACAGAGTGTGTACGGTAGTGTACTAAACAACCAAAGATTTCAAAACTGAAAGGCTGTTTAATACAAAGTCTATCGACATGTCTGTAGACAGTTGTCTCAGGGACATCGTGAACATTCTATTGTCGTCCAACATCAAACTTGTTGTTGTCATTATGAAAAAGCATAAACACAAAAACAAAATAGCATAACTGGTGTATTTTAACACCAATAAACACATCAGTTTAAAAATGAATTTAGTATACAGTGGGGCAAAATAAGTATTTAGTCAGCCACCAATTGTGCAAGTTCTCCCACTTAAAAAGATGAGAGAGGCCTGTAATTTTCATCATAGGTACACTTCAACTATGACAGACAAAATGAGATTTTTTTCTCTCCAGAAAATCACATTTGTAGGATTTTTTATGAATATATTTGCAAATGATGTTAGAAAATAAGTATTTGGTCAATAACAAAAGTTTCTCAATACTTTGTTAAATACCCTTTGTTGGCAATGACAGAGGTCAAACGTTTTCTGTAAGTCTTCACAAGGTTTTCACACACTTGCTGGTATTTTGGCCCATTCCTCCATGCAGATCTCCTCTAGAGCAGTGATCTTTTGGGGTTGCTGCTGGGCAACACGGACTTTCAACTCCCTCCAAAGATTTTCTATGGGGTTGAGATCTGGAGACTGGCTAGGCCACTCCAGGACCTTGAAATGCTTCTTACGAAGCCACTCCTTCGTTGCCCGGGCGGTGTGTTTGGGATCATTGTCATGCTGAAAGGCCCAGCCACGTTTCATCTTCAATGCCATTGCTGATGGTAGGCTTTGTTACTTTGGTCCCAGCTCTCTGCAGGTCATTCACTAGGTCCCCCTGTGTGGTTCTGGGATTTTTGCTCACCGTTCTTTTGATCATTTTGACCCCACGGGGTGAGATCTTGCGTGGAGCCCCAGGTCGAGGGAGATTATCAGTGGTCCTGTATGTCTTCCATTTCCTAATAATTGCTCCCACAGTTGATTTCTTCAAACTTAGCTGCTTACCTATTGCAGATTCAGTCTTCCCAGCCTGGTGCAGGTCTACAATTTGGTTTCTGGTGTCCTTTGACAGCTCTTTGGTCTTGGCCATAGTGGAGTTTGGAGTGTGACTGTGAGGTTGTGGACAGGTATCTTTTATTTTTTATTTTTTTATTTTTTTATTTCACCTTTATTTAACCAGGTAGGCAAATTGAGAACACGTTCTCATTTACAATTGCGACCTGGCCAAGATAAAGCAAAGCAGTTCGACACATACAACAACACATAGTTACACATGGAGTAAAACAAACATACAGTCAATAATACAGTGAAAATAAGTCTATATACAATATGAGCAAGTGAGGTGAGATAAGGGAGGTGAAGGCAAACAAGATATATATATAAAAAATAAAAAATATATATAAAAAGGCCATGGTGGCGAAGTAAATACAATATAGCAAGTAAAAAAAATAACACTGGAATGGTTGGTTTGCAGTGGAAGAAGGTGCAAAGTAGAGATAGAAATAATGGGGTGCAAAGGAGCAAAATAAATAAATACAGTAGGTAAAGAGGTAGTATACTGATAACAAGTTCAAACAGGTGCCATTAATACAGGTAACGAGTGGAGGACAGAGGAGCCTCTTAAAGAAGAAGTTACAGGTCTGTGAGAGCCAGAAATCTTGCTTGTTTGTAGGTGACCAAATACTTATTTTCCACCATAATTTGCAAATAAATTCATTAAAAATCCTACAATGTGATTTTCTGGATTTTTTCCCCTCATTTTGTCTGTCATAGTTGAAGTGTACCTATGATGAAAATTACAGGCCTCTCTCCTTTTTAAGTGGGAGAACTTGCACAATTGGTGGCTGACTAAATATTTTTTTGCCCCACTGTATGTCAATCTAACAAACCGGGCAACTAAAAGCAACTTTCTAAACAATGTTTAGGTTCGTTTCTAGTTTAAGTTAGCTGACTAACCAGTTCAAATAATGATCATACCATATAGCTGACATCGTCTTAACTTTAGCTGATTTTTATTCATTATTACAGGAAAATGAACTCATAACAAGATTATTACTTACAAGTTAATGGCGAGCTAATTACAGAAAATATCTTGACAAAATAAAATCTGAGCATTCTACCGGAGAATCTTAGAACTTGGACACTATCGTTGGCCTAACGTTATATCCTTATTTGACTTTGGTGCAGGTCATGTTGTTATTCACATTACCCTCTCTGGTAAACACACACTATATCAACGTTTATTTGTCACGTGCACAGGATACAGAAGGTGTAAACGGTACAGTGAAACGGTTACTTGCATAGTGGAGACTTTTGTTTAGACATCTAGCTAGCTAAAGAATAAACCATATACCTATCTCATAACGTGACTACCCTGCAGGTAGCTAACGCTAAACAACTAGGTTCAATGTTAGTTAGCTAGCTAACATTAGACTATAACTAGCAATGCAAATGGCTCTGAGATATGAATAATATTACTACACAGTTTATACATGTAACGTTAGCTAGCAAGCCAGCCAGCTAGCTAGCTATCAGTATGCTTTAACTTGCAACAAAAAACACTTTCTGACAAAATTAGAAACGTATAATAAACGTATAACATTTCGCTATCTAGACTCTCTTACCTGTTTACATGGATGAACTCATCTCCCTGTCTGTCACGGAGGCCATTGTTGCCATTAGTTTGAAGATGTAATCCGGAGACGTGTTTTATACAACAGCCTTATGTGTTTTCTCTTTTCATCTCCCTCCACACATTTGCAATCAAATGCCAGAATTGTCTTTACTATCATACTCTGCTTCGACGGGACGTTCCACTGATTTCAAAACTCGGTCTTCCAGAAAGTGGAGAATAGAAGTGGGAGGCCCCGGTGCACAACTGAGCAAGAGGACAAGTACATTAGAGTGTCTCGTTTGAGAAAGACGCCTCAAGTCCTCAACTGGCAGCTTCATAAAATAGTACCAGTAAAACACCAGTCTCAATGTCAACAGTGAAGAAGCGACTCCGGGATGCTGGCCTTCTAGGCAGAGTTGCAAAGAAAAAGCCATATCTCAGACTGGCCAATTTAAAGAAAGTTTAAGATGGGCAAAAGAACACTGGACAGAGGAAGATTGAAAAAGTGTTATGGACAGACAAATCTAAGTTTGAGGTGTTCGGATCACAAAGAAGAACATTCGTGAGACGCAGAAAAAATGAAAAGATGCTGGAGGAGTGCTTGACACCATCTGTCAAGCATGGTGGAGGCAATGTGATGGTCTGGGGGTGCTTTGGCGGTGGTAAAGTGGGAGATTTGTACAGGGTAAAAGGGATCTTGAAGAAGGAAGGCTATCACTCCATTTTGCAACGCCATGCCATACCCTGTGGACGGAGCTTAATTAGAGCCAATTTCCTCCTACAACAGGGTAATGACCCAAAGCACAGCTCAACTATGCAAGAACTATTTAGGGAAGAAACAGTCAGCTGGTATTCGGTCTATAATGGAGTGGCAAGCACAGTCACCGGATCTCAACCCTATTGATCTGTTGTGGGAGCAGCTTGACCGTATGGTACGTAAGAAGTGCCCATCAAGCCAATCCAACTTGTGGGAGGTGCTTCAGGAAGCATAGGGTGAAATCTCTACTACAGATAACCAAAATAAATTGACAACTAGAATGCCAAAGGGCTGCAATTGCTGCAAATGGAGAAATCTTTGACGAAAGCAAAGTTTTAAGCAGACTTATTTCAATTAAAAATCATTTTTTTATAACCTCGTCAACGTATTGACTATTTCCTATTCATTTTGCAACTCATTTCATGTATGTTTTCATGGAAACAAGGACATTTCTAAGTGACCCCAAACTTTTGAACGTTAGTGTATGTCAGTAAAAAGTATGGGTTAAATCTGGTGGAAAAATATAATTTGAATTGTTGACAACACACTATATTAGTAACACATTGGTTAAACCTCATTTCATGACCCATGGGGTCAATTAATCAATATTCAGATGAAAGGTCGCCTATAAAATAATGCCTATAATAGTCACACACAAAAAACGTCACTGTCATGTATTGTCTGAAAATGTGGAAACATGGTGGAAGAACCTCAGTCATTTGAAAGTTAAGAAGGACATTACACTATACACCACCTGAAAACACATTAATTTCAATTACATTGAATATTCATGTTTGGACATTCCACATTTGCATAATTTGTTACAATTTGACATCAGTTCTCATTTAACAATACTTACCTACCTGTAAAAGCTGTTGAAGCAGACCCAAAGTAATTTTTGTAATATTGTTGAGATCCATTCTATTATGGCATTGCTGGAAGTTCTTATTGAGTTGTTAGTAATAGGAATTTAAGGTTGAAATCATGTTTTTCAAGAATAGACAAAGTATTTTTTTTTCGAGTCATAAAATATATGTCAAAATTACCTGACTGACAGAGTTTATCTTGTGTTTTCAGCCTGATAACCTACAGAAGACATGGCTGCGGGAATTCTACCAGGTACGTTGAACCTATCCTCTCCATATTGACACAGTGCTGAATACAGACATGTACAACTCTTCTCTAGGCCCATCTGCTCTTTGCATTTCTGGCACTCTATTGTAGTCATGTGGCTGTGTTCGACTCATTGAGTGATAGTTACTTTGAGGAGAAAAGAGCACAGGCCGTGTCATATCTTACCTTTGATCTACATAGGAACATCTGAGAAACCACAACTTTTTCCACTCTAGCAGGGGAAGTCAATTCAGATAGATAGACAGGCAGACAGCTGTTGCACCAGCCTGGTCTCATAGATTATCTGTAACATAGTATAAGTACATTCGGGGCACTCAAATTAGTATGATATGTTATGATTGGTATGGTTACAAAAGACCGATGGTTACTTAAGGCAAAAAACAAAAGTAGCGTGGTTAGTCGGGTGGATGGGTATAACGCAAACATCTAGCAACCCAAAGGTTGGAATCTCATCATGAACAATTTCAGCTAATTAGCAACTGTTCAACAACTTACAACTTTTCAGCTACTTTGCAACTGCTTAGCATGTTAGCTAATCCTTCCCCTAACCCGACCCTTAACACTTTTAGCTACCGTAACCCTAACCCCTGGCCTAGCTAACATTACCCAGCTAGCTAATGTTAGCCACCTAGCTAGTTACCATACAAAACTTAACATCTGGAATGTCTTGGATTTACGTTTTTCTTGTATATTTCTTTACATATTTTCCTCACCAGCACCATTCCAGCAACTGTAGCAGATGCATAACCAAGCGAGTGCAGTATAGCTCAGCTTGATCCGGCTTAATTTGGCTCAGTAGTGTGAAGAGGGTACTACTGTTCTGTATTCCATTTGGAAGATGGACCATTGCCTTATATACCAATAAGAGTGGCATGAGCTTAGTTGCCAGGTGTGTATTAGAATTATGCATGTTTGTGCCTACTGGTTATGTGCCAAGCCAAGGTCCTGGAAGCACAGAGAGCAGCTACAGGTCACCTGTTTAACTTCTTACGGCTGAAACCTCGATTTGACAACAGCCAGTGAAAGTGCAGGGTGCCAAATTCAAACAACAGAAATCTCATAATTAAAATTCCTCAAACATACAAGTATTTTACACCATTTTAAAGATAAACTTGTTGTTAATCGCACCACAGTGTCCAATTTCAACAAGGCTTTACGACGAAAGCACACCATCTGATTATGTTAGGTCAGCGCCAAGTCACAGAAAAACACAGCCATTTTTCCAGCCAAGAGAGGAGTCACAAAAAGCAGAAATAGAGATAAAATGAATCACTAACCTTTGATGATCTTCATCAGATGACACTCATAGGACTTCATGTTACACAATACATAAATGTTTTGTTCATATTTATAGCCAAAAATCTCAGTTTACATTGGCGCATTATGTTCAGTAATGTTTTGCTTCCAAAACATCCGGTGATTTTGCATAGAGCCACATCAATTTACAGAAATACTCATCATAAATGTTGATGAAAATACAAGTGTTATGCATGGAATTAAAGATATACTTGTCCTTAATGCAACCCCTGTGTCAGATTTCAAAAAAGCTTTACGGAAAAAGCACATGATGCTATAATCTGAGTACAGTCCTCAGGCACCAAAACAAGCCATACAGATACCCGCCATGCTGTGGAGTCAACAGAAGTCACAAAGAGCATTATAAATATTCACTTACCTTTGATGATCTTCATCAGAATGCACTCCCAGGAATCCCAGTTCGGCAATAAATGTTTGTTTGGTTCGATAAAGTCCATTTATGTCCAAATACCTTCTTTTTGTTTGTGCGTTTAGTTCACAAATCCAAATTCACGAAGTGCACTCACTTAGTCCAGACAAAGTCAAAAAGTTCCATTACAGTTCGTAGAAACATGTCAAACGATGTATAGAATCAATCTTTAGGATGTTTTTATCATAAATCTTCAATAATATTCCAACCGGAAAATTCCTTTGTCTTTAGAAATGAAAAGGAATGCAGCTCGCTGTCACAGCCACGTGCCTGACTTAGCTCATGGCATTCTGCCAGACCTCTTAGTCAAACAGCTCTTATTCGCTCCCCCTTCACAGTAGGTTCTAAAGACTGTTGACATCTAGTGGAAGCCTTAGGAAGTGCGGACCAAATTTTACACTGTATATTGGATAGGCAAAGACTTGAAAACCTACAAACCTCAGATTTCCCACTTCCTGGTTGGATTTTTTCTCAGGTTTTTGCCTGCCATATGAGTTATGTTATACTCACAGACATCATTCAAACAGTTTTAGAAACTTCAGAGTGTTTTCTATCCAAATCTGCTAATAATATGCATATATTAGCTTCTGGGCCTGAGTAGCAAGCAATTTACTCTGGGCACCTTATTCATCCAATCTACTCAATACTGCCGCCCAGCAATAAGAAGTTAATGATGAGGATTAGACCTAGGCTTAATTCAGGTTAACTGCACACATACACAGACAAACTGCACTGCATTACACCAAAGGCCTTGCCATGTAACTTACAGTAGTACGCCACAGGTTAATGTCTTGGAACAGTGCACTTCAAGGTGTGGGATTTCTCCCTTAGCGCTGTGTTTAAACTATATATTATACTCAGCTGGCCTGTAGTATCACTATGACCGACACAGTGGATGGTGGCTATGAGTGAGTAGAGATGGTGTACTCTACATTGGTGTGCAGTGAGAGGTGACTGACTAGAAAGGGAGGGCTTCAGTAGGCCCATGTGTCTCCTAGCTTGTGGAACGAAATCACTGCGGTAGCAAGTGGCAGTGAGCGAGTAGAGATGGTATCCATGCACTGTAGTGTGCAGTGCAGTGCGCGTATCCAGTGAGTGAGTCAGTAGGCCCGTGTCTCTCTTGATCTCCTATCTGGTGGAAGTGAGGAAGGGATTAGAGGCCACATGCTGCCTCTCCTTATCGTCCCTAGTTGACATCTGACCACGGTGTGTGTGATTTAGTTATGTCTCTGGGCTGCTGAGGGCCCTGCTGCTGCCTCGGATCTATGGACACACACGCAGTCACACACAGCCAGAGAGAAACGTTGATAGTGCTACGCGTACGTTCACTGAGTCATGAGACGCGTATACACACAGTCACAGATAGCCTTAGAAACGCGTCGATAATGAAATGCATCCATTCGCACAGAGCCATAGAGACGTGGATACAAGCACACAGTCACATTCACAGCGAGAGATGTGGATTCACACAGGGCCAGAAAGACCAGGATATAGTTACACATGCAGACAAACAGCCCGAGAGATACACTGATACACTTGGAAGGTTGGACGTCACACACCGCATACATGTTTTATACAGGAGACCTGTGCGTAATGGCTTGCGATGCATTTTTATCAGCCGTTTTGAAGTCCTTTTAGAACAAGGTAGCATAGATGTAGGTATGCCTTCGGATTAGCCACATTAAAAAATTTAAAAATAAACACTGTCGCCTGCTTTAAACAGGTGTTTGTGCTGACAGAAGTATTTTCTCCCTAATGCTTTCTGTAGTCATGATTCAAGTCACCTGTTCTTTGATTTAAACTGAGTAGGTGAAAAAATGAGGTTACCGTATGGCTTATTTAAGACTCAGGTAAATTAACTTTTTTGTTGGTTCAACACACACACACGTACACACAAACACACACACACACTGAGTGTGGTGACAGAAGTGACTGTTCTTAGAAAACTCTGTGGATGTGTCAAAATCAAGCCTGCTCCTGGCTTTCACACGTCACACACATAAACCAACGCTTACACCACCTGAACACTGTTTGACAGTCAACACATTTTCGGTTTACTTTCAGATGCACAAAAACACAGCCAAAATCAAATGTGAAAATTTGCACGTTGTTCTAAATTTGCATATTATTTTCTTAACAATTTTTCGCGGTGCTTTGGTTTTGAAGTGACGCAGATGAGCTCAAGATGATCACAAACACAGAATTTCCTCTTAGTCTCTCCCCTTCATATATCAGATATAGTAGTCAAGAGAAGTCATGGAGTCAGCTGGCTATTTCATATGCGCTCTAGTTTGTCAGTTGTTCACCATGCTCTCGCTGTGTGCGTTTATGACAGTGAATTAACCCTGAGGCATGCATGGACAGGTTGATTGCCTCAGGATTTAAGTGTGTTTTTCTGTGGGTGTTTTTGTGTGGGTGTGTGTGTGTGGGTGGGTGGGAGGGGGTGTCTTGCGTGTGTCTCAGATAGAGAGAGAGAGAGAGAGAGCGAGAGGGCGAGAGGAAGAATGAATGAGATAGAAAGAGGTGTGCCCCTGCTGTGTGAACTAGGCAGGCCTGCAGGCTCATGCCAGCTATGTGGTGTGCTGCTGGGTGACGTCATGGAAAGCAGCACCATACTGTGTACTCCTAGGGCAACTGAGACAGAACAGCACCAGTGTATGCTAGAGCTCATAGTGTAGCGTTGCAAGGCTCACGACTATGTTAGCCTGCCCTTACTCACCCCTCTCACACGGCTCTCTAAGTTACTTATATATCAGCTTAGCACACATTGTAATCTCTCTCATTCACACACACTATCAACAGATGAGTGAAGACCGATGTCTGTTGTAAGGAATTTTGTGTGGTAAGGAATAGATGATGCAAGCGATTTTGAATTTGCAGCATCAATATTATCAACAAGTGATCCTTGCTCCGTCGGTATACATTCTTTAATAAAGTTTACATTGTGGTTGAAAGTGATACAGTTTAGACAGTGGGTCAAAAAGAGTTCATATTGAGAAATAGTCCAATGTCTCACTATACTTGATAGTGTTGGAAAGCAACTCGCACTGCAGGAAACCACATTTGGAATGGCTATTTTGTTAAGATTGCTTTTGTTTTTATGGAGGGTAGTTTGAAGGTCCTTGTGAAACCGGGCCATCAGATACAGAAAGGTGGCAACGGCCACATCCTGAACAAAGCTGTTTAACTGCATTTTTGGTTGTTATAATCGAAAGGACATCCTGCAAGTTTGCCCTGCTGTATGTGTGTGTGTGTGTGTGTGTGTCCCACTCAAGGAACTAGCCTACTGTTGATACAAGCCCTTGCTTTAGGGTTTTCCTCGAAAGGCAGCTTCAGGAAATAAAATGTGTTCTTTGGACACCGCTTGATTAGTATCAGAGACATACATTCTGTTCAAACACTCCCAAAGCATTTACATTTAACATTTAAGTCATTTAGCAGACGCTCTTATCCAGAGCGACTTACAAATTGGAAAGTTCATACATATTCATCCTGGTCCCCCCGTGGGAATTGAACCCTGGTCCCCCCGTGGGAATTGAACCCACAACCCTGGCGTTGCAAGCGCCATGCTCTACCAACTGAGCCACACGGGAAGCAGGCATGCGGTCACACTCCCTGCCTGCAGATGAGACCAGAGTATACAAATGACAAGTGTATATCGGCAAGCAAGGCTAGGCATTTACTAAACCCACTACAATGTGTCTATGAATGATCTGATAGACTGTCCTCTACTCTATAGAAGGATTTAATAATGTGTGTTTCTGTTTGTTCAATAAGCGTGGATCTGATGGGCTTCCAGGCAGCTTTCACTAGTCCACTGGGCTGGCACGCAGCAGAGTGGCACCGACTGACTGGAGTGATCTTCAGGCAAAGCAGGGCATTTGCCTGCTCCACATGTGCAGTAGAGTGTAATGGTATCCCGGCGCTAGAGTGCAGTATAAACAATGCTTTGAATTGCGTTATGCTGAGTTGATTGATCCCTCAATCTATTTGCATTGGAAACCTAACCCGGCTGTCACGGGCCACTGGCCTCACAGGATACTCCCGGGCTCATACAAACACGTGACTTGTTAGATCAATTAAATAGGAGAGTTATTTCTAGGGTAATTAGTACATGGCTAATTTATTATAAGTTATAACAATATAATTAATACTTCAACATGTGTTTCTTCTGATTTACTGCCCTAGTGTGTGTGTGTGTGTGTGTGTGTGTATGTGTGTGTGCACTTTCTCACATGTGAGGGGAGTTTGACTCAAAATGTAATAAAAGACTGTCTGTCTGTGTATGTGAGCCTGTCCGTGAGCGATTGTGCGCGTGTGTGTGATTTGTAGAATTAGTGTTGTAAAGACTGTTGATTGAATGTACAGCAACAGGTGGACAGAGTTCAGTGTCTAGGAAGGACTTCTCATCACATCACGTGCCCTCAGAAGCCCATTTTATCCCCCCTCCGCACACTGTGTCACACTCTCCAGCCACGTAATTTTCCACCTCCTAATCAGTACCATGAAATAGTACTCAGCCTCCCTAGATTACAGCCCATCAAAGGCCCTCAGTGAGAAGATTCAGAGAGAAGTGGGCTTTCTTTGTTGCCATATGCATCCAGAGTCTTTAAAAAAAATCTGGAATGGAATTCACTTGTAAAAAACATTCAATGGTGTGTGTGTCTTGTGCCATAATTGATAGGATATACACTACATGCCAAAAGTATGTGGACACCTGCTAGTTGTACATCCCCTTTGCTACTACAACAGCCTCCACTCTTCTGGGAAGGCTTTCCTCTAGAAGATGTGGTTGAGCCGTTGTTGCTCCTAGACGTTTCCACTTCAGAATAACAGCACTTAGTTGACCGGGGCAGCTCTAGCAGGACAGACATTTGACGAAATGACTTGTTGGAAAGGTGGCATCCTCTGACAGAGCCACGTTGAAAGTCTCTGAGCTTCTCAGTACGGGCCATTCTGCTGCCAATGTTTGTCTATGGAGGTTGCATGACTGTGCTCGATTTTATACACCTGTCAGCAACGGGTGTGGCTGAATTCACTAACTTGAAGGGGTGTCCACATACTTTTGTATTAATTCAGAAAGTATTCAGACCCTTTGACTATCCACATTTTGTTACATTACAACCAAAATCCTCATCAATCTACACATAATAACCCATAATGACAAGCGAAAACAGGTTTGTAGAAATGTTTGCAAATGTATTACAAATAAAAAACATACCTTATTACATAAGTATTCAGACCTTTTGCGATGAGACTCAGAATTGAGCTTAGGTGCATCCTGTTTCCGTTGATCATCCTTGAAGTTTCTACAACTTGATTGGAGTCCAGCTGTAGTAAATCTAAGGGATTTGGAAAGGCAAACACCTGTCTATATAAGTACCCAAAGTTGACAGTGCATGTCAGAGCATAAACCAAGCCATGAGGTCAAATTAATTGTCCGTAGAGCTCTGAGACAGGATTGTGTCGAGGCACAGATCTGGGGAAGGGTACCAAAACATTTCTGCAGCATTGAAGGTCCCCAAAATCACAGTGGCCTCGGGACAAGTCTCTGAATGTCCTTGAGTGGCCCAGCCAGAGCCCGGTCTTGAACCCGATCAAGCATCTCTGGAAAGACATGAAAATAGCTGTGCAGCAATGCTCCCTATCCAACCTGACAGAGCTTGAGAGGATCTGCAGAGAAGAATGGGAGAAGCTCCCCAAATACAGGTGTGCCAAGCATGTAGCGTCATACCCAAGACGTTTTGAGGATGTAATCACTGCCAAAGGTCCTTCAACAAAGTACCGAGTAAAGGGTCTGAATACATAGTGGGGAGAACAAGTATTTGATACACTGCCGATTTTGCAGGTTTTCCTACTTACAAAGCTTGTAGAGATCTGTAATTTTTATCATAGGTACACTTCAACTGTGAGAGATGGAATCTAAAACAAAAATCCAGAAAATCACATTGTATGATTTAAGTAATTAATTAGCATTTTATTGCATGACAATTAGTATTTGATCACCTACCAACGAGTAAGATTTCCGTCTCTCACAGACCTGTTATTTTTTCTTAAGAAGCCCTCCTGTTCTCCACTCATTAACTGGACCTGTTTGAACTCGTTACCTGTATAAAAGACACCTGTCCACACACTCAATCAAACAGACTCCAACCTCTCCACAATGGCCAAGACCAGAGGGCTGTGTTAGGACATCAGGGATAAAATTGTAGACCTGCACAGTGCTGGGATGGGCTACAGGACAATAGGCAAGCAGCTTGGTGAGAAGGCAACAACTTTTGGCGCAATTATTAGAAAATGGAAGAAGTTCAAGATGACGGTCAATCACACTCGGTCTGGGGCTCCATGCAAGATCTCACCTCGTGGGGCATCTATGATCATGAGGAAGGTGAGGGATCAGCCCAGAACTACACTGCAGGACCTGGTCAATGACCTGAAGAGAGCTGGGACCACAGTCTCAAAGAAAACCATTAGTAACACACTACGCCGTCATGGATTAAAATCCTGCAGCGCACGCAAGGTCCCCCTGCTCAAGCCAGCGCATGTCCAGGCCCGTCTGGAGTTTGCCAATGACAATCTGGATGATCCAGAGGAGGAATGGGAGAAGGTCATGTGGTCTGATGAGACAAAAATAGAGCTTTTTGGTCTAAACTCCACTCGCCGTGTTTGGAGGAAGAAGGATGAGTACAACCCCGAGTACAACCCCAAGAACACCATCCCAACCGTGAAGCATGGAGGTGGAAACATCATTCTTTGGGGATGCTTTTATGCAAAGGGGACAGGACGACTGCACCATATTGAGGGGTCTGATAGCAGCCAAGTTAGGCTAGCTGTGGACGTGGTGTGCTTGACGTTGAGCCAGTGGTCACTTGTTCTGTGGATCTAATAAACCTTTTTACACCGCTAAGCCAAAACTGTGCCAAGCCACCGAGCCAAGCTGTACTGGGCTGAAAAGAACCATGTGGAAGCGAAATATCAGACCCAATAAACGGTGCTTCGTTCAACCCCGTAGTGTGAATCGGCGTGAGCTTAGATGTAGGCTACTATAAATGGATTTGGACTGGTGGAGGTCAATGATGTGTGTTGTGTTCCAGTTAGGTATTGGTTGAAATGTAAAATGTTTCCAAACTGAGAACCAGAATTATGGGCTAAGCCTAATAATTATTTTATATTGTGCTCAATGGTAATGGCATATATGACATTGTTTGGCCGTCAAAGAAATCCAGTGCCTTCCGTGGTTTGCAATTTTAGATGATGGTGATATGTTATTGCCATTATTAAGGGAACCTCCGAGGAATCAGGATGGAGGGGGAGAGAGGACTACTGGACGCACCCTTTTGACAAATTAGATGGATAGATTATTCCCGTTTTGGTACCTGTCATCACAAGTGCTGTGTGGTCTAAAGGCATCACCATATAGCAACTGTCACCCTATCAAGGGAGTTCCTTGCATCTGATAGATCTTTACTGCTCTTAAAGGGATGGTTCACCCAAATTACATATTGGTTTCCTCACCCTGTAAGCAGTCTATGGACAAGGTGTGCAATCCATGATTTGGTTTAGTTTCCCTGGCACTGTTTCCACATGCTAACGTTTTAGCATTTCGCACAAATCCTGTTCAAATCATGGGACCAATATTTGAATTTTTCACTCATGTTTAAATAATCTATAATTGACTTTGTTGAGCTTCAAAATACATTTTAAGTACTTTTGGACATGATGTGCGAAAAAGTGCTAATATCGGTCCCATGACTCGAATGGTATTTGTGCCACAAAGGCCAAAACATTAGCATGGGAAACCGTGCCAGGGGAACTTAACCTAAAGCATGAATTGCTGTCATACCTTTTTCATAAACTGCTTGCAGGGTAAACCAATGTATAATTTTGTAATTTGGGTGAACTATCCCTTTAAGGCTGACAAGACTGTACACAAAGTGTGTTTTATTGCCCTCATATTGAAAATCAATCTGTCAACTATAACTCTTAGTCTGAAATCAAAATCAACCGATAGAACTAAGTGCCACTGAGGGTATCTGGAATGGGTTGTTTGGTTGGCCTTCAGAAAGATGGAGGAAACTTGAATAGTTGTTCTTGTTTGACCTTTTCTATCAATAGCATTTCTGATTAAAGTAGTAGGATTAAATTAGGCTTCAGGATTATGAGCCTGCATGGGAAACTAGAGCTGGAGTTACACTGCCTGGAAAAACAAACAGAAAACCCACACTTGGACAGATGCAAAACACAAAATACACACACAGTCTTGCATTCTCCCTCTCACGTGCCCACAGGCTCACACACAATGTAACTACTAGCTAAAGCTCCTTGAGAGTCTGACCTTTTCAATGGGAGCTGATAGGTCCACTAATCTTTCTAAGTTTGAGAACCCTGGTTCTTAGGGGCCCAGTCTCTGGGTCATCCAGCTAAGTGACAAGCCATAGGTGGATGGGAAATCCATAGTGTTATTGCCATACATTACTTTTATTAGATTTTGCATTTAGTGAGAATAATGCAGGCGGGGGAGTGAAGTAGGGCCAGAGTAGGCCCCCAGGCCTGGAGCTGTCCCAGGCCACATATCCTGGGTGACGGTGATCTATGGCCTGCCCACCATCCATAGCTCGGCCCTGTGAGTGCCTCTGAGCGCTGTAATTCACTCAGCAATGGATTTTCCGTTACGGGTCAGCACCCCTGAACACTCTGGGCTTGGTGGCAGTGCACTCACAAACACCTCTTAGTGTTAGGGGACCGGGGGAGGGGGGGTCATGGGAGAGGTCATGTGACTGGAGTGGAAATGACTGTGTAACGTCGCTCTGAGTGCTCTCCTTCTCTGACCAGGTATTTGTTAGCCTGATCCCAGATCCGTTTGTGCTGTTTGCCAATGACTATGGATATTGCCAAGACGACCCCAACAGATCTGGGACAAGGTGTTTGTGTAGTGGAGTGTAGATCGCCAACATCTCTTCATTCATGTACCGTATATTTGATGACAGGGCTATGTTCTGTAACATGTGTTTTCTGTCGTGTTTCCCAATGTTGAGAGACTCGTTATTGATCTAGTGAGACGTCTAAAACTCCCAACGTTGTCTGTCACACCCTGCGCACAGACACATCTGTCTGACACTATACTGTACAGTAGCTGGGATGGTTTTCCCTGTTGGCTGTAATGTATCTTGGCCTCTGCTAGTCGTTTGTCCCCCAGTCTTGGGTGTTACCCAGCTTCTGTCAAACTCCAAAACCACCAGACCTTATTATAGGGTTCCTATGTGCTGTAAATGGGTGCTTTTGGGTTTTTTGGTTAGGCTTGTTGCCTTGCGACTTTTTTAAAACCCCTTAATTCAGCTATTTGTGGAAATCTGACTCTGTAGAATGTTTAGAGAACAGTGTTCTCTTGAGGAAGGCCGTATCATTTCTGTTCGCAAACTTAAGTTCAGAAGGATAGAAAATTTGGGTGGGAAGTGCCTTGTGTTGTAAATGATTATCAAATCAAAGTTTATTTGTCACGTGCGCCGAATACAACAGGTGTAGTAGACCTTACAGTGAAATGCTTACTTACAGGCTCTAACCAATAGTGCATGAAATGATCTTTTTCATACTGAAACCATCAAGTAGTGGTCTAGACAGTCGTTAACTCCATGCCATGTTCTCTTCTTTGCAGACTGTCCAATCACACAGGCCCCACTTCATCGCAGTGCACTGTCAAGAGGTGGGCGGGAAGAACTACGAAGCGTCCATGTCACACGTGGATTGTTTTGTCAAGTAAGTGGCCTCGCAACCTCAACACTTCTGTCAAGGAAACACCCACTGCCTTGGTCCACAGGAAAACAATGTCCAAAAACTCTGTGAAAAATGAGTGAACAACTCCACCTTCTGGTGACATACCTTATTTGGTTTCATTTTTGGTGGTTCTTTTTTTTAAGGTCAGAAGGTTATGAATTTCATATAATTAAACGGATGTACTAGAATACCATTAACTTATTTGCATGGCCTGTTTATGTAGTCTATCTTGTTTATTCATAGGATGGAATAACAAACCTTTATGTCAATGGGGATTTGGAAAGATTCTCTCAAGTGCTCTCTTGATGAATCTCTTTTTCAACCAATTTAGGGTGTCCAGGTGTGTAAATCGTTGTAAATAAGAATTTGTTCCTAACTGGCTTGCCAAGTTAAATAAAATAAAAATTAGAAATAAAATAAGCAGAAGACTGTCTGAGGCCTCAACAGATTTAGCAGAATATCCCAGTACTCTCAAAATATCCTCTTCCTCATCTCTTCTCCCTTAAAGGGATAGTGTGAGCTTTTTCTATTTCTCTGCGTGCCATTTGAAAGAAGTTGAAGGTAGTTTCGTGAGCCATTGCTAACTAGCGTTAGCGCAATGACTGGAAGTCTACCGGAACAACGAACACGAAATAACTATATTTTCATATTGTGACGTGTGTCCTCTGTCTTCTAGAGAGCTGCTGTCCAGTGATGCCATGAAGGAGTACAACAGAGTCCGTGTCTACCTCGACGAGAACTACAAATCCCAGGAGCATTTCACAGTAAGTGCGGCTGGTCCATTTGCCCTTGCTAAGTGGTCCTCTTCCTTTAGATCTCAGGAGAGCTTTGTTTTACTGCACACAGTCTTGACTCACCACAGATGGGCTGTATTCACCTGGGTGTTGCACAGCAGCCATTTCCATCAGAACGCTCTACACACATCAGTGACATTAGTTAAGATGGCCGAGGAAAAATGGAAGCTGAAGCTGGGGAAGCTCAGATGGTAGTAAGACGTGAATTAAGAAATTCAATCAAGTAATTATTTGAGGGACTTCAACCCTCACAGACTCATTTTCCTCAGCTGTGTGGACCCCAGCATTTTATTAGAATGCGCAATAATGGTAGACCGCCACAAGGCGGTGCTAGATGGTATGGGATGTCTTGTGGATCTGCAAACCAGCTGCAACTTTTCAAGTGTTATCACATTTTATTTGTCACATGCTTCGTCAACAACAGCTGTAGACTAACGGTGAAACACTTACTTACGGGCCCTTCCCAACAGTGCAGAGAGAAAAATATTCAGAAAAATTGTAACACAAGGAATAAATACACAATGAGTAACAATAACTTGGCTATATACACAGGGTACCAGTACCTAGTCGATGTGCAGGGGTACGAGGTAATTGAGGTAGATATGTACATATAGGTCGGGATAAAGTGACTAGGCAACAGGGTGGATAATAAACAGTAGCAGCAGCGTATGTGATGAGTCAAGAGTTAGTGCAAAAGGGGTCAATGCAGATAGTCCGTGCAGCTATTTGGTTAACTATTTAGCAGTCTTCTAGCTTGGGGGTAGAAGCTGTTCAGGGTCCTGTTGGTTCCAGACTTGGTGCATCGGTAGCAGAGAGAACAGTCTATGACTGGGGTGGCTGGAGTCTGACAATCTTTAGGGCCCTCTGACACTGCCTGCCATAGAGGTCCTGGATGGCAGGGAACCTCGGGCCCCAGTGATGTGATTATCACAAAGATGTGCAACGCTTGTGCCAAATTGTTGCTCGGTTAATTTTGTGGCCTGTTCCCTCTAGATCATGCGCAACTACACGTCAGTTGCGTTGCATGGCCTCTCGGTGGAGCCAGATACTCAGTGTTGACGATACCAGTTGAAAGTTTCATCCGGACACCGTGGCCCTTTCCTCCACTTTGGACACACACACGCACGTTTAATGCTGCTAACGTTGTACTCCCAACAGTACATTTGGAAGAAGTGAAGAACGGGGGTGATGGTTAATTCTCTGGCTCTGGAGCCCGTGAAGAGAAGAGAAGGGAATAGATGTGGTTTAAGGAACCCGCTAACAATCAGTGTAGCCTTGACTGCTGAGCCGTGTCTATCATGATTTTCCTTTCTATCCTAGGAGGTATTATTACCACGGTACACTGCTCTCCCTCCCTAACAGCAAACAGTGGTAAATCACACCCACCACCACCAGTCAAAAATGCTCTTTTCATAAACCTATTATGAACGTATTGGAACCATTTGCCCTATTGCTAAAATAATTAACTGCCATTTCGGTTAGGCGATGACGAGGATATCCACTTGTTTTTGATTTTACTTCTCCCAAGTTTATTTAAGGCTCCGACACGCCAATAGCGTTTGCCGGGCCGAGAGTACTTAGCACTTCTGAACGGAGTGCCGGCTGTAATTTGCGAACCAGGTGCAAACCGGTCTTGAAGGTTGAATCGCATGAAGATGTCGGCAGTCAGACATCCACCAGCGGGTGGTCCTTAAAACACAGCGTGCTGAACGGTCGGCAGACGAACCGAAGATCAAAATTCGGTTTGCTGTATGTGGTCCTTTTTAGACTCTCATATCTTTTGTATGTATGTATGTATGTATGTATGTATGTATGTATGTATGTATGTATGTATGTATGTATGTATGTATGTATGTATGTATGTATGTATGTATGTATGTATGCAAACCACTACATAAATATGTTTATAGATATTCAAATCGGGGCGACAGTAAGGATACAGACTCTCTCCAGTGCGCTTCACACAGGGCTTGCCATTTAGTCTGGATGACATCACTCATATTTGTTTACGCAAACTTCGATTTCTGCTTGTGGGTAATTGTTTGTTGTCTGCTCTGCCTGTCAATTTCCAGATAATGTAAGTGGCAACCCCGGTGTGGCTCCCTGAGCCTACCAGTAATGGCAGCCGGTGTGTGTTTTCCTTCGGAATATCTATGTGAGTGGCGCAGCGAGCGGGCGTGCTATAATGTAGTGAAAGTGTATGGTAATGACCTGAGGGAGTGTTTACTTTACCTGTCTGTCTCTGTCGGGTGCGCTGGCTGGATGGCGTCGCCATACGCTTCCCTCTCGCCACAGCCAGCGCAGCCTCACCATACCTAATGAAGCACACGGCTGAGTGTGTGCGAGCTGTGTCAGCGAGGTGCGTGTCTGTTTGGGTCATTTGAGCACACCTCTTAATTTACCAAGAAAGCACTGGCTGATTCGTCTGATTTGTGATGAGACGAATATGTCAACAGGCTAAAATGGTCAAAGAGGCGGCTGGTTTTGAGGGTAAGGTTTTTGTTAGTATGGCAGGCTATACTGTAGGACCTAGTAGGACACTGTATAATATAACATTTTAGACCCCCCCCCCCCCCCTGTGTGATAACCTGGACTAAGATTTATGTCCAACTTAGCACACGGTGGTCCTAACTCCATACCAGAGTAAGTCCGTCAATCAGGCATTGAGCCCGTGTTGGATGCAGACCGACAGTGAGGGATGCAGGCCAGCCTTACCTCCATCTTTCCTGTGTGTGTGCTGTGCAGTGCAGTGATGAGGGGAGGGGGGGGTGTGTCTTGAGTGACACATCCTCCTCAGGCTGAGGCCTGGTGTTTTACGGGGCTGTTAAGGTATACAGCAGGTAAAATGTCAATTAGGAAAGCCCGCCCTGATAACTCAACTCCCAATCCACTTGTTCCAGGCCATTAATATTTATCACGGGCCCGGCCCTTTGGGCTGCTGGGGTGTCATGTGGAATGATGTTCACTAATGCCTTGTCTTTATTACCTAGGCTAGCGTTCCCCACATACTGACTGGGGTGTGTGTGTAGGCAAACACACACCACCCTCACAGTTTCTGTCACAGCACTCACTCTGTTTTTCTATGCGTCATAGCAGAATTATGAAAAAAGTATACTAGTATTTACTACAAACACACACACCTTCTGCATCAAGTCAATGGCTACAAGTGACCTACAAATAAACACACCAACACACACAGCCCTCAGTTGTTCCGGAGCATTTTAATGGGAAATTAAAGGCGTCCTTCCCTGCTCTGGTCCACAAGACAGGAGTGAGAGGCCAGAGGATAAATCAGGCTCTTTGCTCTGACAGGAATCGCACTCAGTTTCTGCGTCCGCGTCTGTTCTCAACCCAGCTGTCACATTGGCTTAATCTGTTTAGCTGCTATTTGTGCTGGGTGCCATCTTTGACGCCTCCTCTGGATGTTTTGATTGGATTTCCCCTGTGGTGTCCTTTGGTGTGGAGACTAGTGTTGTCACCCTGAGAGACACTAGGAGCACTCCCATCAGCCTCCCGCTCCATCTATCCAGTTAGTTCTGTCTGTGCTGTGTGTGCGCACAAGCGCACACACACACGTACATGCAGCTACGTTCTGTATACACACTGAGACCCACATACAGACTCAACGGAAGGTACGCATTCCTAAGCTTTCAAATTAGGAAGTTCAATCAAACGTTTTATTTTCTTCCTATCAAGGTTTCGCCTACTTTGAGACTTTAGTCAGCTCACATGATTATTTCCCCGCTCTTTTCTTTTCAAACCTAATGGTGCCTCCCTCAGTAGCTCAGATCTGTCTCCGTGGTTGGGATGAGGGAGTAGCTGCGCCATTTCCTGGTTGCTAAAATTGTAATAGTTTGTCTAATTTCAGTTTATGATAAAACAAGCGGTCATTGTGTCGAGAATCATTGTACCACCTAAACCGCTGCAAAATATATTTTCCATAATCAAACATAATGTATTTTCAGCTGTTTTGAAGCTGGTGTTCAAAACCAAAGTTTTTTTGTTTTTTTTTAACGGCTAAAACGTAAGAATGGGAAGCATAGAAATAGTGCACACAGAACATATCTACCACTTCTTAGACTTGCTTTCAATGAGAATTACAGATCTATAACTCACATTTCTATGTGAATTTGGTCGGGTCGCCCAAAAAGTGACCCATTGCAGCTTTAATGCCTGCCTCCAGCAGGCCACAGTAATGCAATCATCCAAACTGCACCCAGGAATTTATGAACACTTAGTGGCCCACTGCGGTGATGGGGGTTGGGACTGTGTGTGTTCACTTGCGTTGTACTCATCACCTATTTTCACGGTGCACCACCATCTCCCCTCCCCCTTTACGGCCAGATGATGGTGGATCGTTTCATCCTTTACCCCTTAAGCATCCCCTGCTCTGCATTTACAGAGCGAGAGAGAGAGAGAGAGAGAGAGAGAGAGAGAGAGAGCGACAGGGTGGTCGCTACGCTGGTTTACACACACAGGTTCAACAAGGAGGACCAACCCCCACCTACACACAAACCCCTCCACCCTCATGGTCAGGGAGATGGCATTGTGAGGATAAGCAGGTTAAAATATTGAAAACTATATCTCTGGGCTCTTATTTCGATATGGTGAGAACTACAGTGCAGGCAAGGCAATTTGAATGGAGTAGATGTCATCATTGTTGGGCCATAACTCTCCTTGGCCATCAGTCATGCACTCAGGGCATTCAAGTAAGCGCATACTGTATACACACACACACACACACACACACACACACACACACACACACACACACACACACACACACACACACACACACACACACACACACACACACACACACACACACACACACACACACACACACACACACACACACACACACACACACACAGGACGTGTTGAGCGACAATCAATGAATCTGCCATCAGAAGTGAATTATGAGGGAGAGAAAGCAGGCTGTGCCTCCCTGGAAAAATGTAGGTTGAAAATGTGTATATAATTAATTGAAAGGAGATGCCGAAAAATGTATGCATTTAATACAAGGAGCCTAATCTATGGAACTTGGTCTATGCTCTCCTCTGGACCAGCACAAAAATGAGCATCTGACACACGCACACATTCAAGCGCACGTACACACACAGTCCGTCCCCTTCACCCTCATAAACAGAGCTCTGATTAAGTGTTTGTGTGTGGTGGGATTGGTTTAGTGGGGGCTGCAGGCAGGACCTAGGCGGGGAGTAAATCAGGAGTGTCTGGGTTGGGGGGGGGGGGGGGATCGCCAGCACAGATAATGATGTGATTCCAGCATGCGGCGGCCAGGTGCACCTTGCCACCATACATTATGATGTGCGGACCCCAGCCGGCGAGGGGCAGAGTGAAGGTGAGCCTGTCATATCGATCTTTTTAGCGCTAAAATATGAGCCACTTTACTCAGCTCCCCGGCGCAGTGATGTGAAAAATAATAACTCGGACCCAAATTAAAAATATTGATCGCTTAGGAGGTGTTGTGCGCAAATAAACATCCCCCACACTCCCCCTTCCTACACCCGACTCCCACTTCTCTCCCACCCTTTACGCCAGCAGCAGGGTTGGGTCAGGGATTTTGGTGTGCTGGTCTGTAAATATATCTGGCCGTCTCTACTCCTCTACCAGCAAATTACAGTATTATACTGCATTGCCAGGTTGTGGTCTGTGTATTTTTCCAACCCAAATGAACAGGCCTAGGAAGTTGCTCTGTCCCCATCCAGTCTGTCATTGATAGATCTGGTCTTAACTCCATAATCTGGCATTAGCCATGCTTTATTGATGGCCCTTAGTCATCATTTTTTGCGCATTGGAGCTTGACTTTTTTATATTTCCTGGCCCGTAACGGATGAGCTGACACCCGGCTATCAAATGTGTGGTAAAACAATTGCCACAAGGTTAATTTTATTGGCCGCTCCATGCATTTGTGAGTAGGCAGGCAAGTGTCCTCTGCCTGGGTCCTGATGAATGGTTGAGCCAAGTGGGTGGGAATGAAAATGAGAGGGGAGAGGCCATGCATGGGGGAACAGAGTTAGACCGCCTGCCGCAAATCTAAATGAAAAACCCTCTGACGTGCAAAAAAAAAAGAAAAGAAACTGATGCATGTGAAATGATGTTCCATTGCTTTCATGATGAGGCCGGACAAGTATCCTTATACTCCGGATGTTTCCCTGCCTCATCTCATATTGAATCAGAGTAACGCTATGTCCCTAACACACAACATACAATATGTCCCAAGTCAAAAACAAATGTAAACCACTTAACATCCAAAACCTCATACTTGAAGTTGATAAATTGTGAAATTCCCATTTATCTTTTTTTAAATTTATTTTTTTAATCATTTTTATCCCATTTTCTCCCCAATTTTCGTGGTATCCAATCGCTAGTAATTACTACCTTGTCTCATCGCTACAACTCCCGTACGGGCTCGGGAGAGACGAAGGTCGAAAGCCATGCGTCCTCCGAAGCACAACCCAACCAGCCGTACTGCTTCTTAACACAGCGCGCCTCCAACCCGGAAGCCAGCCGCACCAATGTGTCGGAGGAAACACCGTGTACCTGGCCCACTTGGTTGGCGCGCACTGCGCCCGGCCCGCCACAGGAGTCGCTGGAGCGCGATGAGACAAGGATATCCCTACCGGCCAAACCCTCCCTACCCCGGACGACGCTATGCCAATTGTGCGTCGCCCCACGGACCTCCCGGTCGCGGCCGGCTGCGACAGAGCCTGGGCGCGAACCCAGAGACTCTGGTGGCGCAGTTAGCACCGCGATGCAGTGCCCTAGACCACTGCGCCACCCGGGAGGCCCCAATTCCCATTTATCTCCAGCACCACCCCAGCATATGTGAAAATTGCGCATTTCTACATTTTGTAATAAAACATTTCGATGAGGATGTGTTTCCAATGACATCATTGGTGTGCCACATGTGATTTGAACCAATAATGAGTAGGCATAGCCTACTAATTGGTTGATGTCATTGGGAAACACATCTTCAAAACATAGAAACATGCCATTTTCACTTTTTGTTGATGTTGTGGTGGTGCTGGAGATGACTATTCTTTATGCAACCTTACTTTAACTAGGCAAGTCAGTTAAGAACAAATTCTTATTTACAATGACTGCCTACCCCGGCCAAACCTGGACGACGCTGGGCCAATTGTACGCCGCCCTATGGGACTCCCAGTCACGGCCGGATGTGATACAGCCTGGATTCGAACCAGGGACTCTAGTGACACCTCTTGCACTGAGATGCAGTGCCTATGACCGCTGCGCCACTCGGGAGCCCGAGTGAAGTTTAAAATATGACTCTTTAACTTTCCTACCGACAACTGCTATCGATTGAATACAAGGACATTTGTTTCCTGTATCCTACAAGCGAGAGTGAATGAATAGAGATTTTATGAGCAGGGAGAGAGATAGTGGGTCGGTGTTTCAGTGGAGACGAGGCATTGGGATCACATGCTGAGTGTTGACGTCAATGAGGGCACTATCTGGCGACGTCTCCTCTGCTCCATTGCTCTCCACTCCTGGTGAAAGCTACCCTCTGTGCCTGGCGTCAGTCCGTGGCCCTGCCCTATAGCTACTAGCTGATCTGATTCCCATGGGTATTAATTCTCCCATGCAGCAGCACTTGATTTGCATGGCCCAGTTGGCTCAGGCAGACACTGGCCATTACTTCCCCATTAGCTAATCTCTCTGGTTTGATTTCCATAATCCTCCCGCAATTGAGGGCCCTCACATGCCCATAATCCCCCCCCCCCCCCCCATGCACACACAGACACACACGTATTCCCATGCAATAATGAATTCTTACAACACACTAAGCTCTGAAACAATTCTCATTTAGAACAAAAAGTACATCAAATACACAAATGTGTACTGAGTGGACAAAACATTAAGAACACCTGCTCTGAAAGCTATGATCCCTTATTGACGTCACTTGTTAAATCCACTTTAATCAGTGTAGATGAAAGGGAGGAGGCAGGTTAAATAAGGATTTTTTTTAACGCCTTGAGACAATTGATACATGGATTGTTTATGTGTGCCATTCAGAGGATGAGTGGGCAAGACAAAATATTTAAGTGCCTTTTGAACGGGGTATGATAGTAGATGCCAGGCGCATCGGTTTGAGTGTGTCAACCGCTTCCCGTGTGAATCAAGAATGGTCCACCACCCATAGGACATCAAGCCAACTTGACACAATTGTGGGAAGCATTGGAGTCAACATGGGCCAGCATCTCTGTGGAACGCTTTTGACACCTTGTAGAGTGGGGCGGCAGGTAGCCTAGTGGTTAGAGTGTGGTTAGAGCTTTGGACAAGTAGCCGGAAGGTTGCAAGATCGAATCCCCGAGCTGACAAGGTAAAAATCTGTCGTTCTGCCCCTGAACAAGGCAGTTAACCCACTGTTCCTAGGCCGCCATTGAAATTAAGAATTTGTTCTTAACTGACTTGCCTAGTAAAATAAAGTATTTTTTATTTTTTAAATGCCACGACAAATTGAGTCTGTTCTGAGGGCAAAGGAGGGTGCAACTCGATATTAGGATGGGGTTCCTGATGTTTTGTGCTCTGTGTAGGTATAACACGTCACTTTCTAAGAGATATTTCTCCCGTAATAAACTTTACAAATCATATCAAATGTCTCCACCCTAGTCAAAACCGCTACTATCCTCATCATAACCATTAGGTGAATACAGTGGGATGGTGGCATGACATCCCTGTAAGTGGTACTTGCCGCTGAAAGTGTGTGCGTTAAGATTTGTGATGTGTGTGTGTGTTGGGGTGTCAGGGGAGGCGTTGCTAAATTGCTCCCGGCGTCTCTTTAAAACCCCCTTTATTAACATGAGTGTCAGAGCGATGCTTATCTGTCTATGCAACAGATTAAGCCCTCAGGAACATGATCGTATTTGAGCTCCACTCCAGTCCCTCTCAAGTGCTCCCTTCTCCTCTCAGAGCAGAGAGGCCTTCACGAGATAATGTGAGGGTATTATCATTGACCAAAGACGGGGTTATATGGAGAGATGTTTACCCGTCTAACCCTATTTATAGTTTGCGTTAAGACTTCAATATGCTGTAGATGTTTGATCAAATAGATTGGTGATCTTTTTTCAAATCTGGATGTCCTCAGTCTGTGTACTTCAATACCGATCCTATACATATCACTCAAGACAGTGCATTTTAAATGTTTTTTTCCCCCCTGTCAATTCCTGCCGTGCAATCCTGTATGGTATATTCTGTACAGCAAGTATGCATTCCCTGTGTATGTATGCTATAGACCGCTTGTGTTCTCTAAGAGGTTTGCTTTAATGACATGAAACTGACTTTGGTTACCCTTGATTTGGAAGCTTGTCTGTGTGTGAGGGCGCCGGTATCTAGGTCATGTATGTACGAGTGCTTGAATACTGAGACTGAGTCGTTACTTCTGCCTGTGTGTAGATGGCTTGCATCTGTTTATTGGCTTACTCATGTTTTGCTGATGTCTACTACTTAGACTTACTAATAGTTTGTTGATATTATTCCAGGTGGGACAATTTATAGATCTGCTAATGATGTAATTTCTGGACAATATTTCTGTGTCTATTTTTGTGATCATCACTATGTCTAATGAATGACTTTGTTTATTTTATAAAAATAACTCCAAATATATTTAATAATAATTTATTTCCCTGAGCCTCCTTTTGCCATTGAAATGCTCCGTCTGATTGTGTGGGTGTTGATACTAATTGAAATAAATTTGCATACACAGCCCGGATTGGCGCATAGAGTAGGAGGCTATATATGCAAATAAAAGATGACTGGTCATTGATCAGAATAATCAGATCAGATTGTGATGTCATGATCTGGGCTAAAAACTCCATTCCACATGAACAAGCTGAAATTCCAGGCATTTTTTTCAAACAACTCTTACACGAAAAGGGCATTATCATAATTTTCAGTGTCATAAAAATAAATGTTAAATCACATTTTTGACTGCACTGCTCCTTTAAGGGACCCCTTTTGGCTCAAGAGCACCACCAGGGGCGAAAGTTCTTTGTAGCTTCTTTAACTCTAATACACCAGAGGAAACAGTGTTATGGATTATCTATCTATAAAGACAAGATCCACCACCTTCCACAGCTCCATCCCAGGAGCTTTCCCACTTGTCCTGTCGTGTTCGGAGGGGAAAAGACTCATCATGTCAGCCCAGTCCGATTGATCTTAATCGCCTTCTGCAGGAATTCTCATGGAGCGACAGTTTGCATTGATTGCAGAGGAGCTCTTGCCACCCCCACCGCTCCAAACGAGCTGATAATTAATAAGGCAAGCTTCCACAAACAGCCAGTCAACAGGCGACGTGATGGATCGGACTGCCTGGAAGCTGACCAACTCATCACCCCCTTCGAAAGAGCGGGTCCTCAGCCCCCAGGTGTCCATTACCATGGCCTGATCAGAAATGCAGAGCAACACCCACTGCTAATTAAACACCCAGAGGTTGCCTTTGTTTTCAGCCCACTGTTGTCTATCTATTCATTATTGGCATCCATTTAATAATTCATGAAGCAGTGGCGTTTGGGAGGGGGGGGGGGGGGCAGGCAGGCAGCCCTCAGCAGTGGACACAGATGAGTTCTGAGCCAGAACAATGAGACACAGGTCACTATGGTAATGGGGACTGGGGCACAAAATAACACTGGGCACAAAGTAACAACCAAATAACTCAAATTAGAAACCACTGAGAGCTGTTATTCAATGTGCTAATGCTTGGTTAGTGTATCTACCTGCCTATTAAGTTTTGCTTAAATCCATAATATTTATTTAGTTTTATTTACATTTCTAAATTTTCTTGCTGTCTCTTTTTATTTTACATCTGTTACAATTAACTCCTTACCTAAAATTCTATAGTGTTTTATAAGGTATTTAGACATATAAACCGTAATGAATGTATGTCTAAATATAACTTTGCCAGTACAACTAAGATGATACCTTTAAAAGTCAAATATTTTTGAATGCTTAAAGTATCGTTCTATAAAATATATACATTTTGGTTACTCTGTTTTTGGTCAGTATGATATGCCTAAAAGATATGAAAATGTTTCAATTATCCCTAATTTTTACCATTGAAAACAGTGTTACATTTAACCCCCACAGCCTGTTACAATTAACCCTGCCTACTTCCGCCACTTTCTGATGAATTGTGAAAGACTGGTATGTCCTAGAAACATAGTTACAATATGTCATGGTAGTGGATATATATGTATGTTTGCATAAAAATGTTCTTTCATCTACTGTAACTCAAATGATCTTTTCATAAATACACTGCTCAAAAAAATAAAGGGAACACTTAAACAACACAATGTAACTCCAAGTCAATCACACTTCTGTGAAATCAAACTGTCCACTTAGGAAGCAACACTGATTGACAATAAATGTCACATGCTGTTGTGCAAATGGAATAGACAAAAGGTGGAAATTATAGGCAATTAGTAAGACACCCCCAAAAAAGGAATGGTTCTGCAGGTGGTGACCACACACCACTTCTCAGTTCCTGTGCTTCCTGGCTGATGTTTTGGTCACTTTTGAATGCTGGCGGTGCTTTCACTCTAGTGATAGCATGAGACGGAGTCTACAACCCACACAAGTGACTCAGGTAGTGCAGTTCATCCAGGATGGCACATCAATGCGAGCTGTGGCAAAAAGGTTTGCTGTGTCTGTCAGCGTAGTGTCCAGAGCATGGAGGCGCTACCAGGAGACAGGCCAGTACATCAGGAGAGTCTGTTTCTGACCGTTTGAGCAGACACATGCACATTTGTGGCCTGCTGGAGGTCATTTTGCAGGGCTCTGACAGTGCTCCCCCTTGCACAAAGGCGGAGGTAGCGGTCCTGCTGCTGGGTTGTTGCCCTCCTACGGCCTCCTCCACGTCTCCTGATGTACTGGCCTGTCTCCTGGTAGCGCCTCCATGCTCTGGACACTACGATGTCGTGACACTAGATGTCGTGGGGTACTCTATGCGAAGGAGATGTCGTGCTGCAGGAGGCAAATGGTGGTCACACCAGATACTGACTGGTTTTCTGATCCACGCCACTACCTTTAAAAACAAACAAAAAGGTTATCTGTGACCAATATATCTATCTGTATTCCCAGTCATGTGAAATCCATAGATTAGGGCCTAATGACTGATTTCCTTATGAACTGTATCTCAGTAAAATCTTTGAAATTGTTGCTGTGTTGCGTTTTTATATTTTTGTGTAGTTGGGCTTTAATATGACACGTTAGCCACGATACTATGACTAATTTAAATGGTGGCACATTCTTACTGCTCCATAAGGCTGTGTGTGTCAATGGAATTATTTTGATTCATATTTTGAATCTATTCTTACTTACCCTGTTAAATGCATAGTTAACACATTTCACCAAAAAAATGTCATTTTGAGAAACAGGAGGTATAGAAAAGGACTGGATCAACAGTTGAGCAGTACAGAACCTTTTTTTATTTCTGGATTATTTGACATTTATGTAGTTCTTTCCTTGAGCTGCACTTGTTTATTATTAGGATGTATTATGCCATGTTTTGTGTGGACCACAGGAAGAATCGTTGCTGCTTTTGCAACTGCTAATGGGGATTTTAATCAAATAACAAATTATACCAGCCACTGTATGTCCAGGCTGTCACATTGGACACTGGTCTTATCGCCTAACACATACAGGTCAGATGTACGACACGGTTTCCATGGCAATGGTATCGCTGAGCAACCGTGGACTGGACTGATCCCTGAGTGATCCATGGGCCTTCAGGAACAAATGGCCTCTTTTAATCAGGACATCCCTCCCCTGTTTGTCAGCACATGCCTCGTTGGAAACTAATTGTGAGATATGGACGTGTCCCGAGAAGCAGGGAAATTCTGTTAGCCACTAGCATCCAGCTATCCACAGGATTCTCTCTACAGATTGACACTGTATGGGTATTTGGAGAATGGAGATGGCTATGACCGCAGTGCGTGTTGGTTGCAATGATGCCTGTGTGTGTCATAAGGAAGGTAAAAAAAAAAAGCCAATCCATGGTTCTAATGGCATTAGAGTCCGTCAGGGCATGTCAGCCGTAGCAGGAGTGTGTTTGGTAGTCCCCGTGTGGCCCCTAACCGGTCTGATTGGGGTAATTGGTAGATCCGCTGGTCTCCGTGGCTGTCAGCTTTGTTGGTTAATAAGACCCAACAATGTGATCATCTCATTTCCATCCTCACTTACACAGCACCTCACATGGGATAGGATGGCGGCTTTAGACGGTACTCCAACCACACACACACACACACACACACACACACACACACACACACACACACACACACACACACACACACACACACACACACACACACACACACACACACACACACACACACACACACACACACACACACACCAGGTTAACGTAGGAGCCCATTTATTTCACTCCAACCATCACAATGACTCTAAATGGCCTTTCAAAACCAGAGAGAGGAGGGGGACCAAAATAATCTAATAACACAATTACTGCTGGGCTTCATTCTGGAGTTAAGTGCATTTTTATTGTGTAACTTTTCTCTTTTCTCTTCTACTCTCTTAGCCTACAACCCTTTATTTTTTTATTATTCTTCAGCAAGCGCTCCCTCCCTGCCACTTCTCATCTAATATCGCCATAATTGGGTTTGGTTCTACAAATCAAATTCCTCCAATTGGGTTATCCTGCTCTGAAATTGGAGAGGTCCCTTGGCTGGCATGGGCTGGGAGTTAATCTGCTTTTGTTAAGCCCCCTCAGTGGCAGTGCCGGCAACAGGGGCCACCGCACCAGTTAAAGCATTCGCCTGTCACTGTGGACACGCTCATAATTCACCCCCTCCCCACCACACCCACCCTGCGCCCCCCCGCCATACCCTGATTCCCCTTGTGCAAATAATGACATTTTGAATCGAGCATTAACAGGCTTAATTACTTTAAAATTGTCATTTTAATTTACACTGATATAGTATTGATCACACAAGCAGAGATTAAGGCCCTCACTGGAGCGGATGATGTGGAATTAAACAGGGCCGGGTCCTCCTGGGGCCTGCCTGGCCTGTCCCGCCGCAGCTAGAAGAGGAATGATATTTCTCCGTAATGAACTGGCAGCATGCGCAGACATGAATCTCTGGCCCGCTGGAAAAGGAGGGAAATGATGGGGTTTGGGGAGCCATGGAGGGTTATTCATTCACTGCCATGCACCAATTCTCCTGTGATTCATCCGAGGGGGCCCGGTGCTTCGTGTTTGCCTGCCAAGGTCTGGCTGACCTTTCCGGGCTAAGTGTATATATATCCCCCTCCGTAGGGAGACGCCCAGGGCCAGGCAGGTGCCACGCCACGGCCGGGGGGTGCGGGGGTGAGGAGGGGGAGGGAGCATCTTCAGGGAGCCATCAGCCTCTAATCCAAACATCCGCAACAGGGAAAGTGTCTGTCCGTGATCCCCCCTCTCATCCTCACTCATCAGCCCTGTCGGAAAACAGGACACTTCCCTGGTGGAATTGATCTGGGCTCTCCAGCCATGTGTCACGTACAGCTGGTTAATATCAGAGAGAAATCGTTACTTCAAATCCAAGCAATTTCTCTCCAGAACCAAAAATAGGTTTCTCTTCTTAACCGGCCTGTTTTGGCGTAATTATAGCTGTGGAACTTACCGTATTGACACCTGTCTCTGAAGAGACGACTCAAACAATCTCTCCACACACAAGTGCATTTTAGGTCTAGGTAGCACTTAAACCTGTAGATCTGATGGGAATTAAACCATAGTTGTCTGTAAATATATCAAGAAGGGCTGATGTATTGCAACGGCTATTTCAGAAGCTGATCCCCCACAGTCTTGATATGTGTAGTCTTGCTCCAATAAAGCTGTCGATGTTTTGTAAAACAACGATTATCTTAACGTTTCTGTGCTTGACAAACACAATCCTGAACTGAATAATATTCTTGTGTGACCGCGTGTGAACATTCTGTTTTATTTTATGTTTATTTACAATCAATTGAATTGGGGGGGGGGCAAAGTCAAAACGTCCTTGAGCCAGCGTAGGTTCTTAAAACAGTCCAAAAGCACCAAAGCAGATTGAAAAAGGTTGTGAAGGTCCCAGGCTCTCTGCTCATTGCATTACCAACACCTAGATGTCGTGGGGTGGAAGCCATTCCAGCGATGAGGCACTTGTTGTGCAACACCTTTTACCCCTGCCTGGCAAATCTCCCCATGCTGGATCCCCATGGATGTCTCCAATACACATAATGGACTTGGCAAGGCCTGGGGTGGCCCGGCTTAGGCCTTCTACTCCACACTGTCATCCAATCACCTTATTCTTATGCTCTTGGATTGTTTAGTCACACAGCCGTCCATTTACATCAACCAATAACCAAACCGCCACACCACCTCACACACCGCATGCACCACAGAGGCACCTCTCTCACCACAGAGGCACCTCTCTCACCACAGAGGCACCTCTCTCACCACAGAGGCACCTCTCTCACCACAGAGGCACCTCTCTCACCACAGAGGCACCTCTCTCACCACAGAGGCACCTCTCTCACCACAGAGGCACCTCTCTCACCACAGAGGCACCTCTCTCACCACAGAGGCACCTCTCTCACCACAGAGGCACCTCTCTCACCACAGAGGCACCTCTCTCACCACAGAGGCACCTCTCTCACCACAGAGGCACCTCTCTCACCACAGAGGCACCTCTCTCACCACAGAGGCACCTCTCTCACCACAGAGGCACTTAAAATAATTAGCAGGTATTGTGCGGCACATTTTAAACACAAAATACAGACTGCGCTCTCCGTCACTCCCTCCCCTACTCCCTTTCTGCATATAGCAGTCCAGTCCTCTTACTTCCGTAGTCCTTCTTGGTGGTGCAGTCTCTTTCTACTGTATTTTGTCTTTTTTGTTGCCTCCTCTACTGGTTATATACTATAGGTGTGTACCTCGCTCTCCTCTCTGACAATTATAGATCCATTTTTTTATTTTAATGGTGTGGTCTTCCTGGCTTTGTTGTGACACAGACGTGTGTTTATGGTTGATAAAATCACATCTGGCATTTGTGCCGCTATTGTACCTAGGCCCAATGTCTTTTACTCTACACTGAAATAGAATCGGTTCATTCTTGTCACACACACAGTTTCCTAATCTGATTTTGGAAAATGTTTTGCATCTCTGCTTCGGTAATAGTAGCGCATAAATAGACCAATTGAACAAATTGAAACATCCACATGCTTGAAATGTGCAGTCGTATGCCCCCATCTGAGTGGATGATTCCCCCCATCTCGACACTTCAATACTATCTTTTAAAGACAAGACCAGTCTCATATGCTTTGCCCCTTGTGATTGTCAGAAGATGAATCCACATCAACTCACCCTAAATGGTTTTAGCCCCTCATTTTCTAACCGTATTGAAACATGCATAGGGCAATCAATTTGGAATGGCTCTTAGTGGGTGTTCAGGAAAATGAACAATCCCTTTGGCCCCTATTGGCATCCCTCAGATCCTCAAAGTTATTTAGATGCACCATCAAGAGCATATTGACTGGCTGCATCATATTGACTGGCTGGTATGGCAACTGCTTGGCATTCGACCGCAAGGCGCTACAGAGGGTACTGCGTACAGCCCAGCACATCACTGAGGCCGAGCTCCCTTCCATCCAGGACCTCTATACCAGGCGGTGTCAAAAGAGGAAGGCCCCCAAAAATTGTAGGATTCCAGCCAACCAAGCCGCAGACTGGTTTCTTGCTACCGCACCGCAAGCGGAACCAACAGGACCCTGAACAACATCTACCCCCAAGCCATAAGACTTCTAAAGAAGACTGCTAAATAGCTTATCAAATGACTACCCGGACGACCTGCATTGAACCTTTTTTGCACCGACTCTCTTGCACAGACGCTATACGCACACACTCACACATACTTACACACGCATCACATATGCTGCTGCTAGTCACTTCGACCAATTTGTACAGTAGATAGCTACCTCCATTACCTCGTACCCATGCACATCGCCTCGGTACTGGTACTCCCTGTTATTTTCTACTCCCTATATATTCTATAGCCATGTTATTTTTGATTCATTCTTTTTTATTTGTTATTCACTGTCACTTTATTTAAGTTTTCAACAAAAAAATAATCTTGAACTCTGCATTGTTGGAAAAGTAAGTGAGCATTTTTTACTGTTAGTCTACACCTGTTGTCTACGAAGTATGTGACAAATAAAATGTGATTATTGTTTTGATAAATATTTTTATGGTCCATAAAAGAGGGGGTGGGTTTCCTCTGCGGGTCCAATAATGAGCCCTTTCTTCCCCGTTCCCAACCTTCTCCAATTGATTTTTGTCAGGAAAATGAATACAGTCTCCAAGGTTCTGGGGGTCAGAGTCAGAGGCAGAGCGCATCCCTGCAGAAGAGGGGCGGCGCTGGGTAGAAATGAACAGCGGTAGCCCTAACATGGGACCTCTGGAGCTCCCTGATGAAATCTGCTATTGGCTTCCGAGGAGGGCGGATGCCGCTGCTTTATGATCCATTGTCAGTTTGTTTTTGTCGAACACCAAACATCGGGGAAGATATTTGATGTTCACAATGCCAGACCGTGTGATTCACATCAAATAGGTCTGCCTGGGCAAAGTAGGGATTTTACATGCGGTCGGTAATTGGTTGAAATTAATAATCTGGCTAGAACGATCTAACCCTTTATTTGAACCCCTCGAGGACACAGAATTGGTCTTTTTATAAAGGCATAAAGTAACCGTAACCATATTTCTGTAAGTAATTTTCTCCAAGTGGGGTTTAATCTCAGTCTTCCCCAGTCAGCTGGGCGGCTGCACACGTTCAAGCCCACTATGGCATCCTGTGTGTGAGGCACTCCTCCGCTAATTACTAACTCATTAAAGAGCTGGCTAATTAGATTGGATGTAATGCTCTTTAAAACAGATTCAACCTCCTTAATTTTAACGGCCTAATTGCATTCCTACGCTTTTTGCGAGGAACATCTTTCAAAGCCATCCCGTTTGGCCCTAAGATTGAGGGTTTCCACAGTGGTCGCGGAGCACGGAGGTATCGTGTCCTGGAACCCTCAGCTGTGTGCCTCACTTGTTCCTCTATGGAAGATATATCTGTGGAACTCTATGTAAACCATGGGTTTAACGAGTATATCACGCGCACAATTACAAGAGTGTTTTGTTTAGTATGTTTGTGACTGGGACGAACTTATGGGCTAAATGACGAGGAAATACGTGAATCTTAGAACATGGACGGCCGGAGTCCAAACAACGCACATTATATCCAGATGATTTGAAATGTGGCTTGTTGATTTTGAGTAGTTCTAAGGACGTTCTGATCTTACTGAACAGAGACTTTTTTTTATTTCGGCCCTGTACTCTTCTCACATGACCTAATGATATACAGTGCTTCTCTGTCATTTGGAGAGCTTTGAAAGGAGCACACAGAGGGCCCTGGAGACAGCTTACAGGCTTACGTGGGCCCAAAAATCCTATTTTCCCTGGGTGTTGTATTTACAGGAGAGCAGACTGCTGCCACTCACTGGCACTGGTCCTCAGCTCACATCTCAATGCTTCCTTTTAAGGGGGCTAGTAAAGGGTCTGATTGATGCTGCGATTGTACGCATAAGAAAGGACATCTGCGTAAGACAAGTCCACCTCACTCTGTTCTGGTTTTATATTTATTATTATAATACAAAAAAGCATGCCATAATTTCTGTTATCTGAGAGGCTGAGGCTCCCATTTACATTTGTCTTTTCATGCTGCGGCCATGTGCTCTTGGGTCGACGCACTGGAGTATAACTAAGCTAGCATGGAGGATATCCAACCATTTAAATAAAGCCTCTGGAATTTTACATAACACATCATCGGCAAGCATTGGTTTTTTACATAAAGACAAAGAGGCCACAAAGAGGGACCAGACCGGGTCTTAGCCGAGCCGACCGACTGCGTGTGTTTTGCTGGCTCCTCTTAAGCTTCACGGTCCTGTGCTCGCTGTTTGTGCTCTGAGAACGCCTCTGCCAGTACCAAGGAGAAAGCTGCTTATTTTTTGCCCTGAGAAATAATTTTTGTCTCTGCCCTCAAAACTGAAACATGTCCTCCCAACGTTTGTGCCCCTCGGCTGTCCTGGCCAAGGGACAAGTCCTCATGTCCAAGGAGTTGACGCACACGGCCCCCATATTAAAGTCCATGAATTGTCCCTGTGACGTGTCACTCTCAACCACTATATTAATGGTTTATGAAGAGTTGTGTCCGTATGGAAGGAGTAGGAAAGGTTGTTGATCCAGAGATATAGAAGTACATTCTGATTAATCCCTCTCGGAGCTGACTGACGGATTCCGCAAAGATGCCCCAAACTAATATATTTAATTGTGGGCCCTGGCAATAAAGCTGTATCTCATTGGACAGCCAAGGAGGCCACTTCGTCAATGCAAGGCCACATCCTGTAGCCACTGGCAGCATGGGACAGGGACAAAATCAAAGTTGCTGCCTATGGCCCCGTGCTGACTGACTGACTGACCTGCCATCATTTCACTGATAACTTTTGACATGGAGAGCTGCCACTGTCAGTGGTTGCTCTGCCACGGTGATGTGGACGTGAATGAACCTACACATCGTTAAAAAGTGCAAGTGCAACATGGCCAAGTCATTGCAAACTTCCAGCCTCTGTTGAACACACTTAAAATGAGATGTGTTCCCTTCTCTCCCTGTATGATCCTAATCCAATTAGGAATATCACAAATGAACCAATAGGAATAGGCTAGATATTAAATCAGATAACAATCTAGATTGATGAACAGTCCATGACAACATTAGCCGCCTTCTCCCAAAGCTGAGGGAAAATCAATAGGCTCAAAGACTTTGCATTTGCATGAGTGTCTAACCCCCCCCCCCCAGTGGGACTACTTTCTGATGAGAAAAAATTACAAGTTGAAATATAATTTTTGATTATTGGACATCCATAGCAAAATATGATTTACATTAATGAGAATAAGTATATTAAAGGCATTTTATCCCCAGCTTCCATAACTATTGAATAATGGCCTTGGCAGCCATGCATGGGGCCAAACAAAAGAGAGGAGGAGGTAATGTCATATTAATTACTAATGGATGCCTCCATTGTTCAACCTTTTTTAGGCCAATCTAATAATGCAGATGATATTCATCATCTGCGTATCTTAAAAAAATATATAATCTCGTTAGCCCCGTAACCGCATATTTACTTAAAGAAAGTGGTTATTCACCACGCTGGCCTTTTTAAATCACCGGTTTATTTGAAGATAGGTTTCAAAGGAAGATTAGATCTCGGAGAAAGATGTCCTTTCATGTCGCCGTACAGATGTCTGTCTGCTGCAGTTAGACACTAGGACTTTGACCTCGTCTGGGCAACAGATATCGAGCAATTTCCTCGAAGTCATGTTGCCTGAGTTACTATGCTATTCAGTTTGTCACCAAATTAGTGTTGCATCCTGTTGTCATAGCTATATAGGTTATGCGATCTTCTTAATTAGTATATACTATGCTCTGTCATGTCATGAATGATGTAGTGTTCACATTCTAGCGAGTGGTACAACTGCTAAGGAGGTGTCTGGCCTTAGCAAACCTTTTTATAGCACTCTCTGCTACTTCATGGTCAGGTATAATTATTTTAAAGGTCCCACATATCCTCAACAGTAAGTTTAGTTCCCAACATTTTAATCCCAGACGATATGATGCGAAAAGTACTGCACCGTTACTGGCTGTTCACGGCCCCACTCCAAAACAAGCCACATTGCCAGGCGCTACACATTCTTAGCCGGCCCTTTTAATTTGAGGTGAATAACTCATCCCAGCTTGATCACTTACACATGCTTTGTGTATTTAGATGCAAAAATACGAACAAGAACTGCAATTGTAAGACTAAAGTGATTTGCACCTTCACATAGCGGTTTAGAACTTGATTGTGACGTATTTTAACATTTTTAATAAGTAACTCACCCAAATGTTTCCATCTGCCATCGAGCTTGGCTTGCACACTCCACAACCATTAAGCTAAACATTCAGCCTTTTTTTCAAATAAGAGGAAGTGACAGAATAACTTTTAATGAGAGTTTTGCACACTCCACAACCATTAAGCAGGTCAGCGGCATAACAGGCACCACAGGTGTAATTTTCATTTGCTTTGATGTCCTGATTTTATACCCTCGTTAAAATGTGCTGAAGTTGCAGCACAGTATTAGCAAATATGCAGTTGGAATATACAAACATGAATCATTCGTTCCTTTTTAACGGGCTTCTGCTCCTGCACTGAAAATTGGGCTTCTTCTAAAACCAATTTATTGAGTGCAATTTGGAGATCTAATATTCTAATTGATATTTGTGTGAGAGGTACCTTGAATACCTTGGTATGCCTTGGGTTCAAGGATACAGCAAGGGGTTTCATAGAAAATGTCAAATCATCGAAATAGCTACGGATGTACTATCTTAATTTGAACATTTTCTCACAGTAGGGGAAATAAACCTGCAGCAAGAGGTAATGTGAATTATTATGTGGATTATAGTTAATGGACATTATTGTAGAGGTTGATATATCTTTCGTTAGGGCAAATCAAGTCTGACATTTTAAGTTGAAATAAAACACTTTAGAAGCATTTCTAACCTTGAATACACTAGAAGTTTGCATTTCCTAATTATCTGCGACAACAGAGTGATCCAATTAAGATAGTGTATCAAGTTTCAGGTATATCTTTAGATCCCTGTGAATTCTTTCTTTCGCCGAATGAAAATGTATTAAAAGAACCTCCTTTGAAAATGGAACCTGCCATTATGTACTCTATATCGAACCTTTTTAATGAAGTTATTCAACTCTTCAATCTATATCACCCGAAGAAACCAGTGATATTATACAGAGCAAAATCCCAAGGCATTAGAAGGCCTCTTTTAAAGTCTGAATCATATTAGGTATAGACAACATATTCTGGTTTCTTGTTTTTTGTTGAACGTCATTGCCGTGATGGTTTTATTGCTTTAGAGCCCTCCGGCGGGCAGGTTAGGGGAGCGACTGCTACGACTGATGAGCGTGGCAGGAAATTGGCAGATGGAAGCATCCATTTCAGCGCTAATTAGAGGGTCCACCAGCCTGAGGACTGACAAGGTTCAAATGGCCAATGTAGTGCCTGCCAGCTCCCATCCCTTGCGTTTTATAAAATGCTCTTTAATTCCCAGGCACAATATCATTAACTTTGGAAGTGGATGAACACAATGGACAAGCAATTTAATTAACTTCAACCATTGGATGTTGGAGGGGAGACTAAATGAAATGAATGCACAATATTTCCTAGGGAGGCAGCCAACCTTGGGATCGGGGCCTGATTGTTGGCAGGTCAGGCCGCTGCTGTGGGTTTGGCCAATTACGTCCTTGTTTAGACCCATCCATAATATTTTCTTCAAAAGAAAATAAAATCAGTGGATTTGGAGATCAATCATGTGTGCATGCCACTCCAATTTCCAGGTTGGATCTTAGAACAATGAGCAGGGGCTGCTTTCTGCTTTCTAGAAGTTACCCAGCTCAGTTCCCTTCAAAGCACAGGGGTCTAGACTCTCTGAGACAGGTTTTGTAGACAATTTAAAGCAATTATAGGCTCAAACAATCAACACATTTCCCGTTTTTCTGCTCACTTATCCCTGGAATGTTGAAGATCCCTTACCCCCTTATAGTGTTAACTTATGTCATTGCTGTGCAATAAGTGTGTTAGTACTTGTAATTCCATACCGTTGTTAATTCTAATTTCCCCAAACATACTTAAGAAGAAGGTAGTTACTTTGGTTGCTACTCTGGAAAAAGATGGAATATCTCTGGCCCTATGGAATATAAAGTGTGACCTAAGAAAAAGCAATTTGTGGGCATTTCAAGAAGATCGTCTATTCTCAATGACTTAGCTGGATAAATAAAGATGGATGAATCCTAAGAACAATGCATTGCCTTAAAAGAATGGCACCCTTGTATTTCTTTGCAAGATCCCCCTGTGAGATGTGTGTACGCATCACGGGCCAAATACCTATGGCACCACCGTCTTCTAAACGCTCTCCCCCCCATTGACAAGGGCTGCTTTGCGGAAATGATCGATGGCTAAACATTCAGCCTTTTTTTCAAATAAGAGGAAGTGACAGAATAACTTTTAATGAGAGTTTTGTCTGTGTATCCAGTCAGGCCTTCCACCAGACGATGAATAATAGACACTGTGGCTCAATACTCTGAATACTCAATCAATTGGACTGTGAGTGGTGCTTCGCAAACACGTATGGCAGCGCCGGGGGGGGGGGGTAAAAGTACTAAAGCGGTCTCAATCTGTATTTCTCTGCTGAAAAGCAAGCCTTCTCTATTGACGCTTTCTCCTGCCCGGGGTGTTTTCATTGCAGAGGATGACAAACAGCTTGTTTGTGCAGTATTGGAGATTTGTGCAGAGCTTCCCCTCACACAAGGCGCACAAGTAAGCCTGGTCCTTGAATATCAAGTGGTCTAGCTCTCTCATTGCGCCCTGTCTGGTCGGGATAACCGTTGAAGTAACGCCATAGAATGTATTGCTTGTTCAAAGTAGGTCTTACGTGTCAAATGCGACGCTAAGTGTTCATTATAGACATCATGCATTGAGTAACTATCGTTGTGGTGCAATCTTGTTTAATTACAGTATCTTTGGGGTGTTGGATAATATAGTGTGAGGTTGGTTGAAGACTGTCTGCATGGCAACCAATGAGTGAATTGTGTACCCATTAGATTAGTCAGTATCCATGTTCAGGCACCTAGCGTATGAGCGACTGTGGCTTGCCTGTGCTTTTGATGCATGGCAACACCGTTCCATCATGACAGCATATCTCACTGACCTTTTACATCTAAAGACTCTATTTATGTGTACGTGTTGTCGTTGTGCGTGCACATGTATGTGCGTAAGCAACAGTTAAAGTCAGAAGTTTACATACACTTAGGTTGGCGTCATTAAAACTCGTTTTTCAAGCACTCCACAAATTTCTTGTTAACAAAATATAGTTTTTGCAAGTCGGTTAGGACATCTACTTTGTGCATGACACAAGTCATTTTTCCAACAATTGTTTACAGACAGATTATTTCACTTATAATTCACTGTATCACAATTCCAGTGCGTCAGAAGTTTACATACACGAAGTTGACTGTGCTTTTAAACAGCTTGGAAAATTCCAGAAAATTATGTCATGGCTTTAGAAGCTTCTCATAGGCTAACTGACATAATTTGATTCAGTTGGAGGTGTACCTGTGGATGTATTTCAAGGCCTACCTTCAAACTCGGTGCCTCTTTGCTTGACATTATGGGGAAATCAAAATAAGCCAAAAATTGTAGACCTTCACAAGTCTGGTTCATCCTTGGGAGCAATTTCCAAATGCCTGAAGGTACCACGTTCATCTGTACAAACAATAGTACGTAAGTATAAACATCATGGGACCACACAGCTGTCATACCGCTCAGGAAGGAGACGCGTTCTGTCTCCTAGAGATGAATGTACTTTGGTGCAAAAAGTGTAAATCAATCCCAGAAGAACAGCAAAGGACCTTGTGAAGATGCTGGAGGAAACAGGTACAAAATATCTATATCCACAGTAAAACGAGTCCTATATCGACATAACCTGAAAGGCCGCTCAGCAAGGAAGAAGCCACTGCTCCAAAACCGCCATAAAAAAGCCAGACTATGGTTTGCAACTGCAAATGGGGACAAAGTCCGTACTTTTTTGTGAATGTCCTCTGGTCTGATGAAACAAAAATACAACTGTTTGGCCATAATGACCATCGTTATGTTTGGAGGAAAAAGGGGGTGGCTTGCAAGCCGAAGAACACCATCCCAACCGTGAAACAAGGGAGTGGCAGCATCATGTTGTGGGGGTGCTTTGCTGCAGGAGGGACTGGTGCACTTCACAAAATAGATCTGCATTATGAGGAAGAAAAATTGTGCATATGTTGAAGCAACATCTCAAGACATCAGTCAGGAAGTTAAAGCTTGGTCGCAAATGGGTCTTCCAAATGGGCAATGACCCCAAGTATACTTCCAAAGTTGTGGCAAAATGGCTTAAGGACAACAAATTCAAGGTATTGGAGTGGCCATCACAAAGCCCTGACGTCAATCCTATTGAAAATTTGTGGGCAGTATTGAATAAGTGTGTGCGAGCAAGGAGGCCTACAAACCTGACTCAGTTACACCAACTCTATCAGGAGGAATGGGCCAAAATTCACCCAACTTATTGTGGGAAGCATGTGGAAGACTACCCGAAACGTTTGACCCAAGCTAAACAATGCTAGGCAATGCTACCAAATACTAATTGAGTGTATGTAAACTTCTGAACCACTGGGTATGTGATGAAAGAAATAAAAGTTCAAATAAATCATTCTCTCTACTATTGTTCTGACATTTCACATTCTTAAAATAAACTGGCGATCCTAACTGACCTGAAACAGGGAATTTTTACTAGGATTAAATGTCAGGAATTGTGAAAAACTGAGTTTAAATGTATTTGGCTAAGGTGTGTGTAAACTTCTGACGTCAACTGTATATGATGTCTGTGTGATTGTGTGTATTCCCGTGACTTGACAGATGAGGGGACTCCAGGGATTTATTTGCGAGGAGACTGACACAGCTGCTGTTGGGAAAGCTGAACTGCCCATTCCCACATTTCATTTGGCCCAACCTGGAACGAGAGGGCACAATATTTTAGACCGGAAAAATAAAATGTCATAGAAACCCCATGGAGATAAGCCATCCTTAGCTCCCAGAGCAGGTACGCTACAGCCATCCACTGTCATAGATAACACCGGTCCCATTTTAACTGTCCCTCTGACGGTAGTGAGCACTATCCATGCTGTCCCTGTTTGGAACTCTCCTTATCCGTCTTACTTTATTACGGGCTCCTAAAATAGTTGTGTGTGTGTGTGTCTCTCTGTCACAGTCTCAAAATGCTCATCAGGAGATTCAGTGCATTGCATCGCTGGTGGCTTGAGGATAGTATGGTAGTGCACAGTGACACTGGTGACACGGGAGTGTGTTGAGGCTACTCTCTTGGGACAGACTGTGCTCCTCAGGGCGGAATGGAGAAAAATTATTACTTTTATGTTTGCTTTATGGCTCATTTTTCACATTAAATGCTGAAAATCCATTAGAGGTCACTGATTCCGTACTTCTTTTCATCTACTATAACTAATTTCTGCAGCAGAGTATCGATATAGCACTCAGTGAAACAGACTATGCAGGCTTCTGGATCTCTCAACTCTCCAGCCCCTATCTACTGGGGTTTTTGGAAATGTCAACTGTCTGTGTGCTGCTCTCTCTCTCTCAATCGCTCTTTCTCTCTGTCACACACACAGGGCCGTGACTACATATGTGACCGACCGGCTCGATTTAGTCTTATGTAGCAAACTTTTTTACATTGGATAAAAGTAGAGACTCCGAGATAGAAAATTGTGTATCATACACTACAGTTGAACAAAGGGAAAGTAATTCTGCTTTAAAGTTGATAAACCTCACTTTTGAGAATTTCTTTTGTACCTACTGGAGAGCTCTTCTTTGTCTACACCCATTCAGCATCGTTCATACCTGCTTAAAAGCTTTAGCCCCACTCATCTCTTTAAGGAGTCACATGTGAGGCTATGTACTAAACAACCAAAGATTTCAAGACTAAAGTCTGGCTTAAACCACGGGGTGTGTTCGGAAATGTAATATCGAGTGCCGGAGTGTGCTCTGGGCGTTCGTAAACTCAGAGCGCTTCGCTCTGGCCGAAAAGTAGGGTTGATCCGAGCGTTCTGACCTAACAGCAGCAGCCAAGCTAGCAAGCTACTTCCAGACACAAATGAGAGAACAGCTCACTCTGACCATTTTACTCGCCCTAGCAGATCTGGTTAGGCTGTTTGTATGTTATCCAGAGCATTGGTGACTGCAACTGTGCTGGTGGCCAAAAAATGTATTACGCTTTTTTGCCGTTTACTGACACTGGCCATGTTCAACGAGTGTTGAGCGTTTGTAAATTTGTCAGTTATTCTACGCTCTGGCACACTAAGACGAGTGTTCTGAAATCGGAGTAGATAGCCAAAGTGAATTTACCAGCTACTGCTATCGACAGTTGTTGCAGTGACATCATGAACATTCTATTGAAGTTACTGAAGTTCTATAGTTACTTGCATAGTGGAGTCTTTTTGTTAAGACATGTAGCTAGCTAGCTAAACAATGAACCATAATCCCAACTCAACTTTACACCCCTGCATGAATCTGCAGGTAGCTAACCAACCAGCTTCAATGTTAGCAAGCTAAAGCTAGCAATGCAAGCTAGCAATGCAAATGGCTCTGATACGAATAATATTACTACACAGATCATACACATAACGCTAGCTAGCTAACAGTACAATAACTTCAAATTAAAATGATTTTCTGACAATTAGAAATGTGCATCTAAAAATGTAGCTAGCTAGACTCTTACCTGTATACATGGATGGACGCTTCTCCCTCTCTGTCACGGATGCCATGGTTGCCCTTAGTTTGAAGATGTAATCCGGAGACAGGTGTTTTATACAGCAGCCTTCTGTGTGTTCTCGTCTGCATATTTGCAATCATATTCTCCATCCCCTTAGCTATCATACTCGAATTCTACTGATTTCAAAACTCGGTCCTCCAGAAAGTGGAGAGCAACACTTGTGCATTTCTACTACGTGATCTCTTTAAAAAAAAACTGTGTTAGAAAGGATTGCCTACCCATACTGACCAGCTCATATTATAGAGTTCAGACCAATCCGAACTCAAACATTTAACTGGTACTGTATATTTATACACAGCAACTCATTCCAGGGTTTTTCTTTATTTTTTCAACTATTTTCTACATTGTAGAATAATAGTGAAGACATCAAAACTATGAAATAACACATATGGAATCATATAGTAACTAAAAAAAGTGTTAAACAAATCACCCTTTGCCTTGATGACAGCTTGGCATTCTCATTTTTGAATATTCTGAAATACTCCCCAGTCCTTAATGATTGCAATCACACCCATAAACATGATGCTGCCACCACTAGGCTTGAAAATATGGAGAGTGGCACTCAGTAATGTGTTTTTATTGGATTTGCCCCAAACATAATCCTTTGTATTCAGGACAAAAAGTGAATTGCTTTGCCACATTTTTAGTTACTTTTGTGCCTTATTGCAAGCAGGATATATATTTTGGAGATATTTTATTCTGTACAGGTTTTCCTTTTCACTGTCAATTAGGTTTGTATTGTGGAGTAACTTCAACGTTATCCATCCTCAGTTTCTCCTATCACAGCCACTAAACTCTGTAACTGTTTTAAAGTCACCATTGGCCTCATTGTGAAATGCCTGAGTGGTTTCCTTCCTCTCCGGCAACTGGATTAGGAAGGACACCTGTTCACTACCAAGTTCTCACAATAACTTTGCTTTACAGAGAGCAGGCTACTGAGACAGACAGACAGACAGTGATGTGTCACACAGCGGTGAGGCTGAGGTAGGCTGCAATGTATGCAGGAGGAAGCAGAGGAGAGAGAGAATGAAAGAAAGCAGAGAGAGAGGCTTGTACAGTGGTTCCCAAACTTGGGGTTGGGCCCCATGTGCGGTCCCCTGAGAAAATCAATACTAATCTTATCAAACACGTTAGGAACTCAGGAAAAAAAAGGTATGTTTCAATATGAACATTTACACATGTCCTATCTTCCCTATAGGCCTACATTGAAATGCAATCAAAATACAAATAATAAAATGTCATGTTTTCGTTTATATCGATGATTGTTCGTCTCATCTCAATCGCCCACTGGAGTCTTAATAGGCCTTGTGTTTGTATATTGACTTTGGTGAATTAACCTACAACAGCCAAGGTGATAATGGCTGGGGTCATTTTTGTTCGTTTTTGCTGTTCTCCAAATAAGTATATAAAAGTTTTTTAATTGAACAGAAAGGCAGTAAATGAGCTTCGACTTCGAAAAAAAAATATGGTTCGGAGACGACCCCCCCCCCCCACCCTCCCCTCTTCCGGACCTCACTAAAACCCTGATTATGTCCCTGAACACACATACACACACACACTGATACAGCTTCCATTGTGTAAGTGTGCTTATCTAGTCACAGTGGTGTGGCCTATACGACTCCCGATAAGAGATAGCATTGCCAGTTTGGGCAATAAAACCTGGCTTTTATGGAGCGGTCATTGTCTTTCTGTCTACAATTATGGCAATTACTCTTTCCCCCTAGCTCGCCCTGGCCCTCGCCAGTCACACTTAGAGTACATTTTACTAATGGAAAATTAAGTAGCGGTCGTGACAGTGGGGTTTATAAATATGTAAAATATACTTTTAATTATTTCAAGTGAATCTGGCAGCTAATCAATGAAGTAGGACGTGACAAACGTACACTTGACACAGGCCATTGTAAAGCCACTGGTAAAAGATAAGCATATCCTGTCGGCGCAGTCGGTCTCTAATTAATATTTTGAGCCTGTCATGTCCAGAGACAAATGGATTAATTGCAGCCCACTAATAATAGGTTCTTCATGAAGAGTGCCTGAGGCTGGGGGGAGCATAAAACTAGCCTGTCGGGTGTTTTGAACCCTGATGCCAAATAAATATTTATTAGGCTAGAGGTTAAGTAGATTTTTCGTGATTACACAGATAGCCACTTAGGCACAATTGTTTATCATTTATTTGAAGTTTGATTCATTGCGATTTGTTTAAAGTCATCATATCAATTCTATTTTGGACGGTCGCATTCGCTGAGTTTTGTGGAGTAATCGATGTCCACTGAGCATTTATGAGCGTGCAGCTAGTTGGACTATGAGTTATTATGTTGCTTAGGCCCATACCTGTTCACTAAACAAGCAAATCCAGTCCTTTTTCGATTCCATTTTGGTTCTCTGTTGACTATAGGCTAGACCTAGATCTTGTTATAATGTTTGCGTATATGAACATAAATCAGGTGCTTTAGAAATTGTAAGAATTTTACTGAGTTTAATTGAGTGGAAGTCATATATTTTAGACTGAACCTTTTTCTATTTTAGTTTAATTACTAGGGTGGTGTGGTATCCAGGTCATACCGTTTCTGTACCATACCGGGATATACGCTATTACCTCATGTGTGGTAACAAGGTAACAAGGTAACAAGGGCCGCTATTTCAAAAATATATGTTTACGCACAAAACAATTTAGGTACAGGGGATCTTCATCCAGGAGGGGATTGAATGTCTCTGCTGTAACCAAGAAGCTTTGTCTAGACATCTAGCTACAGTTAGCAAGCTAGGAAACCAAATGCACGCTGGACCCGTTAGCTGGATATAATTGATTTGACACATCTTTGATTTCTTATAGTTATACTTAGCTTACTTAACTTAAGCAGTGGTATAGCACTGCGAGACGGGGGTGCGAGACGGGGGTGAGACCAACCCCCCAAAATGTAATAAAACAACAATATTTTTGGGGAACGGTATTCAAAATCAGACTGTCTGTTTTTTTGAATTACCCCAGTGTACGGTATATCGCCCAAGCCTATTTATTACTATTTATTCTGGATCGATACCAAATAAAAAATAAGCAGCAGCAAAAACAATAACAGTAGTGTCATTTTGACATCTAGCACAGTTTCTCCCCCTCATGTCCCCCTCTCTCGCTCTCACTCTGTCAGTGGCAGTTTAAGGTGAAAAGTAGCATAAAGAAAAGCTAAGACAAATAAACGGTGCCCGTCATGGCAGCCGCCCTGCTGCTGTGGAGAAAGTTGACCTTGAGTCCACCCGCTTTTTCCTCCATCCCTCACTTTTCTGTCCTTCAGAAAAATGAGGGAGGAAGATTGAAGGAAGGAGCAGTGCGCAGCGGTGGGTCTGGGTCACCAGCCACTGTTCTCGTCAATTAAATGTGCGACAGTGTTTTCCGTTGGATGAACCTCCGTGTCAAGGAGATGGGCAGGACCTCATGTTTGTGCTTTCGACAAATCAGCCTATGTTTAATCTCAAGATGTCCCGGCACTCATAAATAATGCAGGGCCGGGCCGGCGAGCCCCCCCCCCCCCCCCCATGCCAGTGAGGGCGTCTGCTCCGCGCCTCAAAGGACAACGGCACCAAATCCTGCTATCCTCGCCCCCTCTCTCCCGCTGGTGTCCGTCTTCTCCCCTCTAGGGAGACGTATGCCTCTCTCTGTCCCTCTCTCTCTGCATCTCATGTGCCCTTCCTTGTCCCACCGCTACCCAGTCCACTACCTGCACATGACTTAACTGGTCTACTGCAGTATTTTGGGAGTTTCTCCCTCTGTTGCTCTCTCACACACACTCTCGCTATCACACGTTTGTGTTGTCATTCAGCCTCTCTCTCTTCTTCTTCTTCTCTCCCTAATATCTCTTTCTAACCTCTCTTTTCCTCTCCATGCTTTGTGTGCTGCAGTGTAGGAAGAGAAAGGAGGGTTGTAGGTAGCAGGAGCAATGACCAAATAACCCTCAAGCAAGGGCTGAGGGCTCACTATCTCAAAGACCCAGAGGACTAAGAGCAGTCTTTTCCTCTACTGCCTGGATGTATAGTAAAAAGCACGGAGAAAGCATGTCGTGGTGTAGTGGACTGTGAACTGCATCAGATCCCCTGCATTGTATTTATTTTCCCTCAGTGAGCTTGTTTGGGTTGTCTACAGACTGGGGAAGCTTTGTGATTTGATTGTTCTTTCAGAAATTACAATTTTAATCCATCCTATTAAAGTAGATCTTTGGTTGTTCCAAAGTCCATCTGAATGTGTCCTTTGATAAACTGGAATGATTTATTCTTCACATCGAAGCCTTGTACCAAGTGTAGGGTCTGAGGACTCTGTATTGAATGCACTGCACTGTACTGATAGTTCCCTACACTGATAGTATACAACACACTACTTATATTTCTAGTATATTCCATTGACGGTTTTCATTCAATATCTGCTGTGGGGAAATAGTGGTGTGATCTGTTGCCTGGGATGGTTAGTGTATACCTTGTTGCCCTCCACATCAAAACTCTACAAATGACTGGAGCTTCGTACTACCTGGAACCAATCTTTATTTCTATTGCGCAGTAATATTTTGTGGTTTGTTATTTTCCAATCGTCTTTGACTGAATGGTGGGTGAACACTTCTCCCAAATCTCATACCCTCTCTTTTTCTCTTCCAGGCACTAGGAAGTTGCTACTTTCTTCACGAATCATTGAAAAACATCCAGCAGTTTGATTTCAAAGGTGAGTCCCCCCCCCCCCCCCCCCCCCCAATGAAATCTCCGCTCCTGCTCTCTCACAGTCCCCCCCCTCCGTATAACACCCTACACGGCCCATCACCGCTTCCATCAAAACCAGTACAGTTGACATTGACTGGGGAAGATAATGTAAAGTGAGCGATAGAATGGTAATGCTTATTAATATTAGAATTTAATTCATGAGATTTCGGGCTCCACGGTAATTGTGTACAGAGGTTATTGGACAGTTACGGCGCTCTCATCAGCCCGGGGTGTCAGAGGGCCAGGGGCCCGGCGGCCAGGCTAATTAAAGAGGGGATATAGATGTGGAGCCACAACGTCGTTCCCATTACACCAGAGTCAGCATTAGCACCATGCACTCACCCCCAATGAAGGACAGGGCGAGGGGGGAAGGCGAGAGGACACACACATGCATGCGGACATGGATACGCACACACATAAGCAGGCATATACGCGCGCACGCACCCTCACCTTCACCCATCAAACCACCTGGAAAACAACATGCTTCTCTTACATGGGATTAGGATATGTCCAGAATGAGCTCATTCACACTGTACAAGATGTTACTGGACTGAATAAAAAATGTTAACTTTGTAGCAAACATCAATTGTTTCATCTACTTCCTTGGTAAAGAACTATGCCACATTTGCCAGGATCCATATTAATCCATTAAGCGTCTCAGAGTAGGATTGCTGATCACGTCCCCCCCCTGTCCATTCATTATAATCTAGTTAAAACTGAACCTAGATCAGCCATGCTACTCTGAGACTCCTCATGGAAACGGTTCCAGATGTCACATGACTGTGAAAGACGTTTTTAGGCTCTGACCCCAGTTCAGGTTATGTTTTGTACTTATGCAGAGGCCATGACCCATACCCATACTGATAGGATCAGTGTCAGATCTTTGCCATGCCAAACCGTTTTGACCTCAGATATTTTCCGCCTTTTGAATGTTTCTAACTTAGTGTAACTAAAGGGCATCGCGCCATGTAAAACATACTCACCTTTGATCCGAGAGGAAGACCCTTTAGTTCTAGGAACCTTCATTTAGTTCAAGATCTCTGACACTGATCTTATGCGTATAGGTCACAGCATCACGCTGTTTCATGGATTGGGGGGGGGCCCCCCATTTTGTAGGCCCGCAGATCAATCTCCCCCAGAAAACTGTTTCTTTTATATATCTCAACTTCCTGTTGAGTTAGAATATATAGAATACACAAGGTGTCATTTCCACAGCAAATTGCCCCAACAAAATGTAACGTAGGGCCCCCAAAAGTCTGGTGCCTGCTCTGGCTGCCCCTCATGGTGAATTCAGTTTTGTGGTCCCCCCCCCCACCCATCAAAGTTGCCCATCCCGGCGCTATTTGGATCGCCTCAACATTGGATCGTCTAAGTCCTCCGTGTAAGTACAACACACAACCTGATCTTAGACTGGGTAGGTGTGGAGAATCTGTGCAGGAGAACCTCTATAGATACTTCCACTTACAACCAGCAGGTGGAGTAGTAGCCTGATGAAGCCCTGGATTTATGCACGCATGACTTCATCTAGTTCTTCAAAACGGCTTAGTAGGTTAAACTACATTAGTAGGTTTGGACTGCGAATCATGGCCTCTTAAACGACTAGCTTGTCTTGGGTCTTGTATTAATATGTCCTCTTTGGCTTTCTTTGTCTGTGTTCTTCCCCTTAGCCAAGAAATTCAAGAAGGTGGTTGGGAAAGAGATCTACTCAGACACACTAGAGAGCACACCCATGTTGGAGAAGGAGAAGTTTCCTCAGGACTACTTCCCTGAGGTGTGTATCACTTCACTGTTGCTGTAGTGACTGAGTGGGACTGTCTCTCGTCCTCTACTGCATCCTGAAATACAGTAGTGCTGTCAGTAATGGACACTACACGGCAATGTGACATGACGTTGCCATCTTAAAGAAAGATAATTTATGACTTTGGCAAGGCATGGAGCTTGACAATACATTTTGGGTGGTTGCATTTAGTCTCCATAATGCAGTAGGTATTGCAAGAGCTGAAAACAAATTGGTGATAGCTCATACTTAAAAATATATATATAACATTTACTTTCTAAATTTCACAATGCACAATTTTTGGGACTTGCAAAACTTTTTGCGCCGCTTGGTATTTGAATTTTTTTCATATCGAAATGATTTATGTTGCATAATATTTTCAAAAGTAGGTACAGTTGAAGTCGGAAGTTTACATACACTTAGGTTGGAGTCATTAAAACTCGTTTTTCAACCACTCCACAAATTTCTTGTTAACAAACTATAGTTTTGGCAAGTTGGTTAGGACATCTACTTTGTGCATACACTAAGTTCACTGTGCCTTTAAACAGCTTCCAGACAATGATGTCATGCCTTTAGAAGCTTCTGATAGGCTAATTTACTTAATTGGAATCAATTGGAGGTGTACCTGTAGATGTATTTCAAGGCCTACCTTCAAACTCAGTGCCTCTTTGCTTGACATCATGGGAAAATCAAAAGAAATCAGCCAAGACCTCCAAAAGTCTGGTTCATCCTTGGGAGCAATTTCCAAATGCCTGAAGGTACCACGTTCATCTGTACAAACAATAGTACGCAAGTATAAACACCATGGGGCCACGCAGCCATCATGGGGTGGCAGGGTAGCCTAGTGGTTAGAGCGTTGGGCTAGTAACCGAAAGGTTGCAAGGTCAAATCCCCGAGCTGACAAGGTACAGATCTGTCATTCTGCCCCTGAAGAAGGCGGTTACTGTTCCTAGGCCGTCATTGAAAATAAGAATTTGTTCTTAACTGACTTGCCTAGTTAAGTAAAGGTAAAATAAAAAATACCGCTAAGGAACGAGACGTGTTCTGTCTCCTAGAGATGAACATTCTTTGGTGCGAAAAGTGCAAATCAATCCCAGAACAACAGTATCTATATCCACAGTAAAACGAGTCCTATATCAACATAACCTGAAAGGCCGCTCAGCAAGGAAGAAGCCACTGCTCCAAAACCGCCATAAAAAAGACTACGGTTTGCAACTGCACATGGGGACAAAGATCGTACATTTTGGAGAAAGGTCCTCTGGTCTGATGAAACAAAAATAGAACTGTTTGGCCATAATGTTTGGAGGAGGGGAAGGCTTGGGGGAGTCTTACAAGCCAAAGAACACCATCCCAACCGTGAAGCACGGGGGTGGCAGTATCATGTTGTGGGGGTGCTTTGCTGCAGGAGGGACTGGTGCACTTTACAAAATAGAGGGCATCATGAGGGAGGACATTTATGTGGATATATTGAAGCAACATCTCAAGACATCAGTCAGGAAGTTAAAGCTTAGTCGCAAATGGGTCTTCCAAATGGACAATGACCCCAAGCATACTTCCAAAGTTGTGGCAAAATGGCTTAAGGACAACGAAGTCAATATATTGGAGTGGCCATCACACAGCCCTGACCTCAATCCTATAGAAAGTATGTGGGCAGAACTGAAAAAGCGTGTGTTCCGAGCAAGGAGGCCTACAAACCTGACTCAGTTACACCAGCTCTGTCAGGAGGAATGGGCCAAAATTCACCCAACTTATTGTGGGAAGCTTGTGGAAGGCTACCCAAAGTTAGTTTGACCCAAATTAAACAATTTAAAGGCAATGCTACCAAATACAAATTGATTGAATGTAAATTTCTGACCCACTGGGAATGTGATGAAAGAAATACAAGCTGAAATTAATCATTCTTTCTACTATTATTCTGACATTTCACATTCTTAAAATAAAGGTGTGATCCTAACTGACCTAAGACAGGAATTATTACTAGGATTAAAACTGAGTTTAAATGTATTTGGCTAAGGTGTATGTAAACTTCCGACTTCAACTCTATATGTTTTATAAAACATGTTAAACATATGACTATTGGTACTATTACACATTTTTGGCAGTGTGTTATTTTTATCTATGGAGTACTTTCCTTTACTATTTAGCATTTTCACAAAAGACAGTTATTTCGGTTTCAGAATTTTTTCTTTAGTTTACGTTCCCTCAAAAAGCGAATTTATTACAAGGCTCAGTTGAACAGTGAAAGAATGAGATGGCAGCATTGCAAAATATTTAATTTGGTTGTTTGCCGTGCTTTGTAATGCAGCCTGTGTCTGTCTGTTCGTTCTGTGGGTTCCTCTGCTTGGTCCACATCATAAGGTAGCGTCGCGCTGTGCTGATATAGTAATAAAGAGCGTGACCGCCCGCGTGTCATCCCCATACTCCCCGCTCATCTGTCAACCGCGCTCCACCGGCCGCCTCCTCAAATATATGCAAAGGAGATGGATACGGCCTTTCACAGACGCAGTCTCCCAATTTCTGCCTCTCTCTCTCTCTCACACACACACACACACACACACACACACACAGACACACAGACACACAGACACACACACACACACACTCACTCTCTTCCACCCCACCTTGGAGTTCCCCAGTTTGCCATATTCGCAGATGATCTAAAACCAATTACGTCGATTGAGGCGTGAAGTCGTTTACAATTATGACAAGAAAGCGGTGTTCGGTGAGTTACGAAGACGAGTGGAAAAACAAAACAAAACCCGGGAGCAGCGCTAAAAGCGAGCACATAGAAGAGAAAAGTTTGCTCCCTGATTTATTCCTATTTTTTCTCTTTATTCCTCTTTCGAGGCTGGGTTATGAATCTTGGATGATGCTTCCGAGAGCAGCACTCCAGATAATGTTAGCCCATTTAAAAAGAGCAGATTTGTGTAGTCTATCAGGGCTGACAATTTTTTTTTTGTCCCCCCGCCCGGCTAGTGAGAAATTGGTTGTTATCATAGATCACAAATACTGCTCAAACCTCTTATGAAAGATGAATTAATTTCACTAATGGTTTAATGCAGAGATCTCATGAGGAAGTCAGGCGCGCGATAACCCCTGCCTCGTCCCCGCTTCTTCCATGGTGATTTATGCTGTCTTTTAGTAGATGAAACCGCCTGGATTTGCCATCTATCTACAGCCTTAAGGAATCCTATTAACATGGGATCTGGGACAAGAAGGACCGCCACAGGCCCCGCAATGTGGTTCCAACTGGGTTCTGCAGGGTACCGCTCTGGGTCTGAGTGTTGCGGAACCAAATTCTAAGACACGCATACACACATGAACCCGTGATAAACAAGAAAAAAGGCCTCGTCAAGAGCTTAGAATGTGAGTTACAGAGAGCATGGGTTAAGACACGTTATCGTCCATTGGAATCTATACGATTTACATTTTTTACATCCCATAGAGTGGTGATGCAGCAGACAGTTTAGGCGGCTCGTCGGAGACGTAACACCTCTCTTTCTCCACTTGAGCGTTATCTTTACAGTCCACCATTAATAAACTGTCACTCTTAGAGGGCCTGATGACATCGTGGTGGGAGGGGCTTGGCCGGTACAGTCCCTGTTTGAGTGGCAGCGTTGGTTAAAGACCAGCAATGCAACCGAGACAAAAAAAAACATTTCCTTGCTTCTCTTAGATTTGAGTGCACTTGGGTTGGTCGGTGTGGGTGGGTGTGTCGGACCTTGTGTCACACACATACCCTCCCTTGCTGTCCCATGTAGACCTCCATGTCCCCAATTGGGGTGAACAGGACCCTACTGTGACCTCAAGTCCCTTAGGTTGAGTCTGCTGAAATGACAACCCCTCCCTCCCTGTATGCAAAACACACTGCCTTCATACTCCCCAGACTGTGAGTTATGGCTTCAAGTGGAGGAGAAAGGAGAGGGGGGGATATTCATTGAAAAGCTGAATAAGAAGGAACTGGACAAAATAACAGGCACATTTATTTTGACAAATCGATGTGATGGATTTGGCGAGCTGTCATTTCTTGTTGTTTCGTCAAACCTTTCAACTTGCCCAAGTATGTATGTATGTGTGTATGTATGTATGTATGTATGCATGTATGCATGTATGCATGTATTTTTTTGTTTGGTGCTGTACTGAATGCTTCTCCCCAAAAATGCCATCATAAGGATTTGTAATTTGCTTATATAAATAAAGTACACCACCGAGACCTTAAGGTCCCCTTCCCATTGGACAGGAGTGATCATTGTCCATATAAGTTTGTATTTCTTGTTCTCTAACACATCTGCTCATAAAAGCATTGGTTGTGGACTACAGTCAGACACCCTTTCAGTACCCTTTTGTAAACTCTTATATTATGGTTATGCGGCAGCCGTGGAATTCCAGTTTTCATGGCAAGCCACCGTCCCTTTAAATGGGAAAGTGGTATTGTTTCTGTCCATGGTCCAGAGACAATCCAAGACTTAGATGCTAGGATCCATTTTGAGAGAAATAGGTGGGCTAGAAAATCCAGCTAGATTTGTCCCATTGGCTACCTAACCCTTTCCCAAGCCCCTGTACGTTCCACCCCCCCCCCCCCCCCCCCCCCCCCTCGGTCTCCACTGTCTCTATAAAGGGCTTGTCCTTTTTCACCCTCTACACAACACTAGTTTGGGACATTTTAATCAGACCCCGCCCCCCCAATCCCACCACACAAGTGCACACACACACACACACACACACACAGTCTTGTTTTACTAACACAATTGATTCCCATACAAAATGTCTCTTACTTTTAACCCCTAACCCTAATTCTAACACACTTTTTTCCTTGTGGCGACTGGTAAAATGTCCCCAGTAGGTCAGACCCTTCTGGTCCCCACAACTGCAGTTAAACTTGTCCACACACACTCTGGTCCAGTCCTATATACGAGGATTCAGCACCCGATCTAAGTTGATATAAGGTGGAATCGAGCACGTTGTTTATCTTTCCAGTCCTGTAAAACCCACCCTAGTCCTAAAGACCCCTCTTTCTTATTTGAAGAGATCCCCGTCTGAGTGGGGATGGGGGTCTCGGCCTCGGCTGAGATATAGGAAAGGTCAACAAATCCATTTGAAAAAGACTGGGGAGATGGGAGTGTGTGTGCCACCGTGACAAGCGTGACATTTGATAGTGGAACTGAAAACTTCCAATGGACACAAGTGGGGAGTTTATGGTGCCGCTTCCTGTAACGGGGAATCCATTTGATGGCACCATAGCCCGCTCTCCACTACTCGCCTCTCCGTCCCGTGTCGGCTGGGAGCCTGCCTGTCATGGCTGACCCACTCTACAGCCGGTCATCACTGTCATAGTCTGGGGACCCATCACTGGCCATGGAAGGTCAGCCTCAATACTTTACTGCCTTCACCCTCAGCCTGTGTCCCCCCCCCCCCCCCCCCCCAGGCTTTTCAACTTGTCTTACCTAGAGCAATAGGGCATGTACATTTTAATCACTCGGACCCAGGTGATTTCCTGGCCCTGTAACACATACTGTAGGCATTTAGGCAGACATTACACTCTTGTATTTGATTGGGTACATGGCAGTTGGTTGTCACCCTGTCTGTGAATTTCCCAGGCCCTTGTGACAACACTGTGTGTTGATGAATGGAGGTGTATGCGTGCAGCGTGACGTGGGGCGTGTGTGTGTGCGTGGTGCCATAGCCAAACAAGGTGACAAGGGTCAATCAGTCATAGGAGGAGGAAACGGGGCAATCTGAGGTTGCACGACAGGAAGTGATGGATTTAAATGTTATGATTGTAGTTAATGGCTCTTTAAATTACATTTTAGATGAAATGTATTTCGCGCTGCGTTAAGAGTGCAGGTTTGGAGCCCACCCTCTCCTCGCCTCCTCACTCCCCTTCCTCATCTTCCTCATCCTCTCTTTATTAAAGTCATTACAATGCTGTCACATATATCACACGTCACATATATACAGTAAACATGAATCTCCCTCAGGAAGTTGGGTTAATATATGATGCATACAACCCTCTTCTTACCACCTAAATGTCACAATGTGATTACTGAATCAATATCCTTGAAACATCTGTGTTTGTTTTGTTGAAGCTAGAAGTACTTCCTCATGTGTTTTATTTTCGACGACAACATCGTGTAAACTATTCGTTATATTATTTGTCTTTTAAAATGATCACAAAAGTATTTGAGTGCAATGCGTTCACGGAAAAACGATTTCTCAAACACACATGTGCGCACACGCACACACAATATTGGACAGTGGGGTATAATTGGGCCCATACATTCTGCCAGGCGGTATAGATTAATTCAAGTATGCTAATGTAATTCAATTTGATACAGTTAATCTTGTACTAATGCAGATTGAAGGATGTGAGATGCAATCAAATACCTCTCAGGCCTTTAAATTTGCATCTAAGTTTTTAAATAAAATGAGTCAATTTGTAATTATGTGACCTGGGCCATAATTAGTTTATTCATCACCACGGTTAACTCCCCATTAGGACGCTCAGAAAGCCCCTGGATTATTTTTTTATTTATGCGTTCAATATTAGGACGGTTGCAGCGTCAATTTTTCTCTCGTTCAATAACGAGCTTCGTGGTAAATCATATGCTGTGCGAGAGCTGGGACTCCTGACCGGGTAATTCACTCAGTTAGTAGCACTATGGGGTGAGGCTATAGGAGGTTGACCAGGTGGCTTTAGGTCAGGCCACTAGAACACTTTGGAAGTGATACTGTTTTCCCATTGTCATGACAGTGCTGGTCCTCTTGTAGCTTAGTTGGTAGAGCATGGTGCTTGCAACCACGGTATAGTGGACTAAATTCCCGTGACCACCCATACATAAACAATGTATGCACGCACGACTAAGTCGCTTAGGATCAAAGTGTCTGCTAAATGGCTTATGTTATATATTATGAGGCTCAGGTTAGACAAGTACTGTGGGGCAAAAAAGTATTTAGTCAGCCACCAATTGTGCAAGTTCTCCCACTTAAAAAGATGAGAGAGGCCTGTAATTTTCATCATAGGTACACTTCAGCTATGACAGACAAAATTAGAAAAAGAAATTCAGAAAATCACATTGTAGGATTTTTTATGAATTTATTTGCAAATTATGGTGGAAAATAAGTATTTGGTCACCTACAAACAAGCAAGATTTCTGGCTCTCACAGACCTGTAACTTCTTCTTTAAGAGGCTCCTCTGTCCTCCACTCGTTACCTGTATTAATGACACCTGTTTGAACTTGTTATCAGTATAAAAGACACCTGTCCACAACCTCAAACAGTCACACTCCAAACTCCACTATGGCCAAGACCAAAGAGCTGTCAAAGGACACCAGAAACAAAATTGTAGACCTGCACCAGGCTGGGAAGACTGAATCTGCAATAGGTAAGCAGCTTGGTTTGAAGAAATCAACTGTGGGAGCAATTATTAGGAAATGGAAGACATACAAGACCACTGATAATCTCCCTCGATCTGGGGCTCCACGCAAGATCTCACCCCGTGGGGTCAAAATGATCACAAGAACGGTGAGCAAAAATCCCAGAACCACACAGGGGGACCTAGTGAATGACCTGCAGAGAGATGGGACCAAAGTAACAAAGCCTACCATCAGTAACACACTACGCCGCCAGGGACTCAAATCCTGCAGTGCCAGACGTGTCCCCCTGCTTAAGCCAGTAGATGTCCAGGCCCGTCTGAAGTTTGCTAGAGAGCATTTAGATGATCCAGAAGAAGATTGGGAGAATGTCATGTGGTCAGATGAAACCAAAATATAACTTTTTGGTAAAAACTCAACTCGTCGTGATTGGAGGACAAAGAATGCTGAGTTGCATCCAAAGAACACTACTGTGAAGCATGGGGGTGGAAACATCATGCTTTGGGGCTGTTTTTCTGCAAAGGGACCAGGACGACGGATCCGTGTAAAGGACAGAATGAACGGGGCCATGTATCGTGAGATTTTGAGTGAAAACCTCCTTCCATCAGCAAGGGCATTGAAGATGAAACTTGGCTGGGTCTTTCAGCATGACAATGATCCCAAACACACCGCCCGGGCAACAAAGGAGTGGCTTCGTAAGATACATTTCAAGGTCCTGGAGTGGCCTAGCCAGTCTCCAGATCTCAACCCCATAGAAAATCTTTGGAGGGAGTTGAAAGTCCGTGTTGCCCAGCAACAACCCCAAAACATCACTGCTCTAGAGGAGATCTGCATGGAGGAATGGGCCAAAATACCAGCAACAGTGTGTGAAAACCTTGTGAAGACTTACAGAAAACGTTTGACCTCTGTCATTGCCAACAAAGGGTATATAACAAAGTATTGAGAAACTTTTGTTATTGACCAAATACTTATTGTCCCCCATAATTTGCTAATAAATTCATAAAAAATCCTACAATGTGATTTTCTGGATATTTTTTTTCTCATTTTTTCTGTCATAGTTGAAGTGTACCTATGATGAATTACAGGCCTCTCTCATCTTTTTAAGTGAGAGAACTTGCACAATTGGTGGCTGACTAAATACTTTTTTTCCCCACTGTATGTAAATACAGGGAAAATTGATATGCTGTATAGTAATGATTAGAATCATACTGAAATGGAAAAACTCTCAGAAGAGAGTTTGTCTTTGCGTTGTCATAGCCCACACTGGCTATGTATGCCAGTTGAGATTGTTGGTGCACTGCAGTAAGTTTCAATTCCATGCTATCAATGCTAACGTTTAGTCTGCATGTGTATCCTCCCTATGTTGCAGTGCAAGTGGTCCAGAAAAGGCTTTATCAGGACTCGATGGGCTCTGGCTGACTGGTGAGTTTCTAGCACATCTAATGCTACATCTCACGCTACACTTAGGATCAAATTGAATATCAGCTTTTCATCCAGGTGCATTTCAGCGTCACGTCCAGCTGTGACTACCTGTAAAGCCTAGCAGTATCACTCGCAGTACCTGTCACGTTGGCTTTACCCCTCTATCCATAGGGTATATCCCATGGGGCTTTGCAGGTCCGTTCTTCATAGACAGAGGTAGAGTCAGTCTTCCCTAGAGAGAGAGACTTCGCTCCCTCTCCCAACCGACAGCGAGCTAGGAACGGACCAGGATTGGATTAGGCATAATCGCGTTAGTCAGCAGTTGCATATGACAGATGACAGAAAACATTACATACAATTGAACCTGTGCGAGATGAATAGAAACGTTTGGGGAGGGATGGATGGCGGACGCAGGGGTGGGGGGGGGTCGTAATCTAATAGAAGGATGACATGAGAACAAAAGGGCTGAAACGGTAACATTCTAAATGAGGCAGGCATGACTCGAGACAGGCACTTGGAGGAAGAGACAGAGAGGGAGAGGGACCAAGGATGACCGAGAGGGACAAGGGTGAGGGAGACATTTTGCGTATTTATTTAGAAGTTTGTCAACAGCATAAGCGTCTTGAGGTGAGACGTTCTGAGAAAAACCGTTACAGAGATTCATATAGTAGATCAATGAGACGGGCTTAGCAACAGTAGCACTACCAGGAGGAAAGTGGACATGTCAGTCTGCCTGTGGTGCAGCGAGACAAATTCATCTCACTGCTCCATTCACACAACCATACCAGTGGTCGGCAGGGCAAGAGGTCAGTCATGTAGTTCAGGGGTCTCAAACTGAAATTACCTGGTGTCCAACTAACATAAGTCTCTCTCTGTCCCCTCCCAGTGCTTTTGACCTGGTCAACATCCACTTGTTCCACGATGCCTCCAACATACTGGCCTGGGAGAAGAGCCCCTCAGTCTACTCCGGGACGAGACAGAAGGCCCTGGGCTTCGTCTTAGATAGGTGACTGGCACGCTCCTCCTTATTCTCGCCATCTTATCTCTGCAACTATTTTCTCTGTCCCTTCTCCATCTAGCCTCTCACTGTTATTTCCATCTCTCCACCCACTACTCTTTCCATATCTTATCTCCCTATATTCTCTCCATCTTTCCTCTCAGTATCCTCTCCATCTCTGCGTTCCCCATTCTCTCCATATCGCCTCTCACCGTCCTCTCCGTCCCTCCTTTCCATTCGACCCCGAGCAACACACTCACCTCTCTACCAGCAGAGAATCCTTCACCCTGCACCCAAAGACCCCACTAAGAAAACATGAGAGCCGTTCCCGCTAATGTGATTTATGTGACATTCTTTTTCAGTGGAGAGGGAGGATGTAGTGTTCTAGTGGCCCTTTGCTCTTTACCTGGTCATGCTAACACCAAATAAAAGCTACGTGGCAGCCCTGCATTACGTGACCCCCCCCACACCATTTGAAATGGAGTCTGAATGCACAGCGTCTTTCATCTCCTTTGAATAACTGCATGCATATGGCCGCCATGTATTATCAAGGGTTTTGACACCTCGTGAATTAGAGTTTTATGTAGTGTTTTATGTATTTCCAAGATAATATTTTCCCCCTCCTTCGTGCTTTCGTTTTGATGAAAGAATGCTTTGCGTTTAATGGACAGGGAAGTGGGGGGTGTTTTGGGAAAATGGTTAGCTTTTAAAAATAAATAAAAATATGAACCATAATTTACCTGGATTTATGGGCATAATGAAGTAACTTGTTGCTTACATTGATGGTTTTGACCGTATTTTCTACGCTTTCGTCATCTTCTTGAAGTTGATTTATTTGTAAAAGTCGCCTCGTAAATACGGCTAAATGGCGCATTTTCTGGTGGAGAGTGAATAGCACTGGGCTGGTGAGTGGCAGTTTCCACGCTCTCCTCTAAGTCCCCTTGTGCGCAGAAGGTATCCTTCACTGTTAATTCCTGGGACATATCATTAGAAGGTGACAATGGCAGGGGATTTCTGCCCTTTTTCAGGAGGTGGGAGGAGTAACCTAAGGGGTTTGAGAGGTGTAGGCCTATGTATCCGACTAGGCTGGTATCCCATGCAGGGGGTGAAGGGGGGCACCGCGCCTCAATCGCTCACTTTGGGGAAACACTTGGGCACAGATCCGGCCTGCCTGAGAGTAAAAAAGCTGGCTGGGGGGGGGCACACAAAAGACCCTGGGCTCTGTTAGGGGCAGTGCATAATGGGCTGCTCCTTTCATTAGGAGCTGCTAACCTTTTGGCAGCCACCAGCGAACTCCATTCTCCTCGGCCGATCGGGGAGGACAATGTGCCCAGGCCGGCTTTGAATGAAGTGCCACCTCCAACAGTGTTCCCATTCAGCGGCCGGTTGGGAACCGTCATTTTGGCCATTGTCCTAACTCTGACTCCTACCCCAGAAAGAGAGCAGGAAAAGGGAGAGGGTGAATATCTATAGCCAAAGCCTCCTCTCTCCCCCTTCTCTCTCTTTCTGAGCTCTAATCTCTCATTGTGGGGAGGGGGTAAGGAGGGGAAGTGGACACCACCAGCTGAGATCCAGAGGGGCTGCTGGTGCAGGAGCCTGGTCAGCGAGACAGTCTAGGGAGCGAGCTCCGTGGCTGGGCCCAACCTCAGCCCCTTCCCTTATCTAGCGCCCTGGCTAATAATGCAGCTTACGGCCCTTTGAGAACACATCTGATAAGCCCCTTCCTCTGTGGCCCTTTTATCTGCTAAGCAGTGTTTATTTCCAAAGCGCTTCAAGGCCTCCGGGGAACAATGCTGAGAAGGAAGAGCGTTTAGCCAGCCAAACCTCTCCATTGAGTCACATCAAAAAAGCACTTCTCCGGTCTCTGGCTGATGTGTGGCCGGCAGCTTCATGAGAGAAGGGAAAGTCCTGTTTGAAATGTATACCCTCCTTGCCTGTTTTTGTACCCCTATGCCTTCCCCTTTGAAAACTGAGATATGAGCCTCAAACGGCATCTAAAGTTATTAACCCTTCATATTAATATTTCCCTTGACGCTTGGCATCATTGCTTCATTACATAAGACATTTGTTTTCGTGGTGCGCGGGAATATACAAAAATGATGCTATGTTCTTAATATCGGAAATATCCATTTGATATATGATCCTGAAATTGGTTTGGGAATTGTGTTTTTCATAAAAACCACTGCATTAGAAGATTTTATCTGTAGATATCATTGATAGATATGACTCTGTATCTAGTAAAATGACCTCTAATTTGCTTAGTTTCGCCAAGGACTGGTGATGTAAGGAGGACACCGAGTCTGTGCCAATTCAGAATTCAGGGCTCTGGCCAAGAGGATGGGAAAGCAGGCTGCCAAGAACCATGTGAAATGATAGCTATGAGATAAAATCAACACAATCTTTTTCTTTAGCTAAAAATCTTTTGTTTATTGGAGTTGTGTTCCTTTTTATTCTCTCCCTTTGAGTGGCTGGTCCGGTTCAGGAGAGAACAGTTTTACATTACAACCGTGAAATCTTGGTATAAAGACCCCCTTTGTCCCCTGCCATTATTTTCACACAAATATAGTCCATTGTCACACAGCTGAAGTTAATTTGATCAACATTGGAGACATTTAACTGTTTTGTTCACTGAAAAGGCTCGTTTCATGCTCATTTTCGAGGCATTGAAAAGCAATGATTGGCAAAAAAAATGATGTTGCCGTTAACAATTCAGGGCAATTAGTTTCCCAGGGGGAAGCAGTGGGCCGTACTGGCCACCATACAGCAATTCTTTGTGATTTTATGGACGGTCATCAGTCAACTGTCAGAGCATCTCAAAGAGCCCTCCAATCTAAATGTTTCCTTTAAGGCTTTTCCCAGAACAACAGGCTGAAAGAGAAGAGAAAGGAGAGCCTGTTTCCAGGCAATAGACATGTTCAGCTGGAAGAAGGACTGAATAATTGCAGAGAGATCCTCAATAAAAGCCGGATAAATTGATTAGACAGGGTAGTAGTAGTGTGCGTACATGTTTATACAAAATGGATAAATTAGTGTTTTAGTGGAGGTGTGGTGAATAATGTGATAGTAGAATATTATTTTTTTTTTAAGAGCATCTGATTGACTCAATGTGTGTGCTTATGCTTATTTGGGTTTGCATGCAAGCACCTGGTATGACCTGTGTGTTTGTGTGGCACAGGGAATACTGTGGTTGCTGCCTTATGTCATTCAGTAGTAGGGTTGAAACATTTCAGGAACTTTCAATACATTTTTCCCAAATCCCAGTTGGCGGATTACCTAAATATGGAGGAAATAAGCAGGAGCCAGAATTTTCCTCTCACCGGGATTTCTGCAAATCTACGGAATTGATTGAAGGTTCCTGGAATTTTGCAACACAATTCATTAGAGACTGAAGGAGAGCATAGGCTTTAGGTGGCTAGTTGTGTTTAGGGGCTAGTGGACAGTGCTAGCTCAGCTAGGGACCAAATACAGTATAGCCCTTCATGGGGGTAGTGGTGTGGAGAGGGGTGTCAGTGTGTGACTGTGAACTGCCTCCTCACCCTGGGAGGCCTGGGGGCAGCAGGGGGTTAATTCCCCCCCAGTCAGTCTCTACTGTATAGAATCAGTTCATTAGCAAGTAGCCACCATTCACTATTAGCTCTGCAGCCATGGGGATTGAAGAACCGTAAATGAGTATAGTGTACTGTATATTGTCTACAACCATTTTACCTAGTTATGTATCTGCGGAATAGAGATCTGCCGAAATGAGTCGATATGATAGGTTCACAGGCTGTAAGATGTGGCTCCCATGCATGTTGGATTTGGCAGATGGGAGTTACTGCTGAGAAGAGATTGGACAGGCTTGTATCGCCACCTTTACCAGTCCACCCAACACCACCAGATCCAGTGTCTGACATCCTTCCTTCCTGGGTTTGTCTGCGTCCCTATTTGAAATGCTGTGGGATTTGACCAGTCATTGGGTTTGACGTTGTTGGGTTGGTTTATCCTCTAACCTCTGTGTGACCGTGACACCCCACAACCACCCTTTTGGCATGACTCAACTGGGAGAGCTGGGTAGGGTGGGAGAAGGGTTTCTGGGTGGGATGGGCGCTGGTAGCGGGTGGCCAACCCTGGGTGTCACAGGTCACATCAGGGTTCCTCCCCTAGCCCATTGAGCCAGACGTCAAGAAGCACATTCTTCACAATGTTGACATTCTCCAAAATTCTCAAAATCACACTCCCAATGGATGACTCTGCATTGGCTTTTGTAGTGTGCCGCTGAGTTGAATTTGAATGAATCATTCATTTTTGATAGGCTAACGTAACGTTACTTGATGAAGGCGTGTTAGCGTTAGCTAGCAGTAACTGCTTTTGTCTTGAAGCCCAAAAGGCAATGAGTGTACGGAAGAGAAAATAAACCCTTTAATTGTCTGCACACGATTGTTGAATAGTGCAAGAGTGTAATATGGTTAAGACGAAAAGTTCCTTGCATAGTTGAACAGTTTTTTTGTAAGCACGATTTACTGGCTAGTGGATGTACTATAGGCTAACGTGACTGGGATATTTAAGCTGCAGTGCAAGAATGTCTGTTGTCAAGCCCACAAATTCTCTCTCGGCACATGACAGTCCGTTGCTAATGTAAACTGAAAAGTTTATGTACATATTATGTCAGTTGAAATCTCGTCGCGGTGCTTCTACTGCAACTCTCTTCAGTCTGAATAAGCCCTAAGCCATTTATGTGTGTGTGTGAGCTGTGAATGTGTCAGGAATGTGCTCCCTGTGCTTTGTGCGGCTCCGGTAGGGGGCCTGGGAGCAGAGTTGGGGGGCCATGTTATAAATTAACGACTGACCCTGTCTTTGTGTGGCACCAGGAAGGCCTGACTGATAGCCCCCCCCCCCCCCCCTCAGTGAGAACGGCCCCTGTAAAGAGCCTCTTTCAGAGGTGTCACCGTGCGATGAATTGGCCGGGGGGAAGCATGTTTATAGACTGTGTAAAGAAGTGCGTCTTTGTGTGGAAATATCGCTGACACTGTTACAGTTTGCTTGAATGAACTGTGATGACGCGACTAATGGGGCCCTCGCTGGGGGGCCTGCAGGGGGCCCTCAGGACCCCCCACCACAGCCCCATTCACACCCAGTCCGCTGTGGCTAATGTCAATTCTTAGGGACGCCATAAAGGCCAAGCAAAAGTCAACTTTCACACCAGCGGGTCACCACAAGTGCTTTAGGAAATGACAATGTAAACAGAGCGTTACCTTCTGACCTGCGGCTGATACCTTAGCCCTACAGACAGAACATCCAGGGCTACGGCATTAGACATGGCTATTAGAGGGATGAAGCTTGGAACAGGCTTGCCCCAGCACTGGACCCTGGGGAAATGCACACGCTCTCCGGGGAGAGTGGCATGGTCTGAATCGTCCCTTTGTTTTCTCTCTTGTCCCTTTCGCCTCTCCTCGCTCTCTCTCTGCTCTCTCCCTCCACACTCACTCTCTCCTCTATTTTATCCCCCCCCCCCCTGTCCCCTCCTCTCTTCACTCTCATTCTCCCCTCTCTCTGTTCTCCCTATCTCTCCTCTATGCAAATGTACTCCATTCACTTTTTGGAGTGAGCTCATTTCTTTTTTAAGAATAAAGCCACCTTAAAGCTATCTGTCTACAAATGTTCATAATGGCAAGTCTCCGTTGTACGAGTTACATGCTGAGCATACACAGATAATATAATTATTTGAAAGGCAATACCATTATTTGAGTACTATTCTCATCATCACTATAACCTTTTACTTTTATTAGGCCTATATTTATTTTTACAGAGAACTTGGTCCATTTATCCCCGGGACACTGAGTCGTGGAATGTGTTGAAGTGGCTGTTCCATTGGCCACTTGCACATTTACATTGGAGTCATTTAGCAGGTGCTCTCATCAAGAGTGACTTACATGAGCAATTAGGGTTAAGTGCCTTGCAGATTTTTCACCTAGTCTGCTCTGGGATTTGAACCAGCGACCTTTTTGGTTGCTGGCCCAACACTCTTAACCACTAGGCTACCTGCCGCTAGGCTACAGCAAGTGTGAACTGTCCTTGTATTTGAATAGAGTGCTCTTCCAGTCCCCTGGGGAAAGTCAGTGATGACATCACCCAGTCTGTGTGTTACCCCCATCCCTTCCCCCCACCCCGAGCACCCATGACTGGTTGTCTGAGGTGCAGGTGTCCGCCAGTCTCCCCACAACAAGCAACCCCCCCCCCCCCCCCCCTCCCCTCCCCTCCTCCTTAGAGAAACACTGGCTGGGCTGTGGTGATGCTTTACGACACAGGTCTGGAATGGACCCACCACAGAGTGCCTTCTCTTTTTATGGCCTCATAAATATATTGTTATCAGGGGGCCGGGAGAGAGTCCGCCCTCCGCCCGGCGATTTATCCCCCCCCCCCCCCCCCCCGATTAGCAAGGCGCTAGCATTCTGAATCATTAATTACGCAAGTAGGCTAGCAGCGCTAACTCTGTCGTCTTAATTTCTTATCTCTCCCCTGTAAGAGGGAGCCTCTTTTTAAGTCAATGATTAGGTATAGGAAGTTAATTATACGTCGCTTAGGTGCGTTTTAAATGCGCTCGGATGCCAGTGCTGCTGTAGATCTGGAAGCGTTCCATGAACCTGGTATCTGGACTCCATGAATCCTCCCTACCTCACACAGTTCTATATATTGGAGTGAATTAGATACTGTGGGTTACAGGATTTCTCTCCGTGTTACTGTTCAATGATCATGTCCCTATATTTATTTCACCTTTTATTCCATGGCTAGATGGTCAATGCATACTAGGTAGTATTCAAGTGTGGATATTGGGACAAAGTTCATGACTGCTTACATTCCATGCGAAGTATAGCAGCTTCCCGTAGAATGGAGATCATACTGTCCACACAGACTCATACACTATTTGGAATAGCCTGCTCAAGTCAGCTCAGTCACATTACTAGAACATCATTTGAAACTTTCACAGCTAATTTCACTTTATACTCGAGATGAACAATATTTGAAAGGCCCCGATTTTTACTCAAACCAATTCATGTTAACTGCTTTACAATTCTGTTTGGGATTTTGTCATGTTGAATATTATTCTCCACAGGGGTGAAACACTTCTGACCAATGTGTTTGTGCCACCAGGTGGTGCTGTGCACCTCATAAATGACATGACATGCCCTAAGGCAACCAACCACCAAGGCCCACCTGAGAGGCCCATCAACAGTATAGGCCTACTCCACTTGAAGCAATTCACTGTTGATGACAAATTGTTTTCATGTTTTTTAGGATCACTGACCAGAGGTTTGAAAAGGTGCCATATTTTGTCTTCGGAGACTTCAACTTCAGGTTGGATACAAGGCAGGTTGTTGAGGTAAGCACTGATGCATGTATTGCAAGCATATCAGTTACAGAGTCTACAATGGTGTGTGTGTGTGTGTGTGTGGGTTCATGAACATAGTTTGCCAGGGTTTACGGGGGACACCAAACACCAGCCCCTCACAGTTATAGCTCATTATCACCCCTCTACTGTGGCTGGCCCAGCTGTGTTTGCCAACCAACCCTCCATGTGCATTGTTAGGTTCCCCTCTCTATCTCTTCCTTCCTCTCCCCCCCCCCCCCTTCTCTTGGTGCAAATGAGGCTACATTGGAGAGTCAGTGTAGAGTAGTCATTCAGCAATCCTCATCAGGAGCTGGGGGGGGGGGGGGGGGGTTGGATAACAAGCCATAAAGTTCCACACAGACCGTGGAGCTCCATGATAACAGAGACTAGACACTTGTGGGGCAAACGCTGCTCTCACCACACAATGGCCCCTCAAATCAGTGGCTCTGTTCAAGGTGTGGGCATTGTTCATTTGGGAGAAGCCCCGTTCTCTCAAAAGGGAAGGGGAATAGGAGTGGGGAGGAGGGAGGGAGGGAGGGAGGTGGGTGGTTGTTGAATGGCGAGGTTTTGCTCAAATGGTTCAGGAAAGACTTCATCCTGTGAGGTAAAGTGAGAATGGCCTTTTGAGTGGGGAATGTGGTTTAACCACCCAACCACTAGGGGAGGAATTAAATAGAATACTTTATTGAGTGCAGCAACCAACTAGTCCTGTGCCAATGGGACTGGGAGAGGTCATATTGTCATTGAATGAGGATGTGGTTTCAAACTGCTGAGTTGTGTGTGTGACCATATGATGTACTGTATCTATCACATTGATATATTGCATTTTCTAATTGTCCGGTGGTACATTGGATTCCACAGAAGTAATTGGTGCACATTAGAGCTGCTGATCATGTGAGAATATTATAAGTTGCTTTGGAGATAATACAGTAAGCCAAGGTCCCAAGTCCACAGCAGCCACAGCCTGAGAGGGAGGAGGGAAGAGTAGATGCCTGAAGAATTATCAGAGAACACTGAGACTATTGAGAAAAAATTGTTGTGAATCAAAGTCACTCGACCCAACATCTAGTTTACCTCGATTGAGGAATAGGATGTGGTTAGCATGACTGTGGTCATGAAATACAGACAGCGGGCACTAGTTTGATATTACAGCTACTGCTGTGACATAGTCATTGTTTAAAAAATAAACAATGTAACCTTTATTTAACTAGGCAAGTCAGTTAAGAACAAATTCTTATTGACAATGAAGGCCTACCCCAGCCAAACCCGGACGACGCTGGGCCGATTGGGAGTCCCGTAGGGTGTCGCACAATCACGTCCGGATGTGATACAGCCTGGATTTTAACCAGGGACTGTAGTGACGCCTCTTGCTCTGAGATGCAGTGCCTTAGACCGCTGCACCACTCGGGAGCCCATTGTGACCATAGGTCCACACAAAAAGTGACGTTTTCAACGAAAATCACAAAAGTGGGGTACCGACGCAATCTTTCCCCATTTGAAAGGAGTTTAGCCAAGTCTAGATTCAAGCATCAACGACACATGCGGTTTACTTTTTTTATTGTAACTGTCCAAATGTTGTGAATTATGAATATTCATTACAATGAGCCGGTCCTCCTATAGTTCCTCCCACCAGCCTCCTCTGATTAATGTCATAAACCATGTTTCCATCTGACATTTTTATGCGAGGTAAAGTACGTTGGGTAAAAAAAACAACAGTCCTGATGGAAACAGCTATTTTGTTGACAAAACAAAATACACTAGACAAGGTGGGATATTTTTGTGTCTTAAGTTAATTATGAGAGAAATGCTGCTGGACACCCTTTTATGTGCAAATATTGATATAATAATCATATCGAAGTAAACTTGGAGTCACAAGATGATATGTTGTGTGGTCCGCCCACTACGACTCGGGAAAGCATGCAGTTTATTAGGCTACAGATGAAATAAGTTATGAGGAACTTGCACGGTGATGAGCTTGATGCTCCTTTCCAATAACTATAGAGGGTCTTATTCTGTTGACATGATTGATGCTTGGCTGCTGTTGGACAATAAAAAATAATCTTGATATTTTGTCCATAATAATCTCATCATGTAGACTATTCCCAAAATGTATCTGCCAGCTGTTGGCTAGAGCGTGTGCCAAGACCGTAGTGGGTACATTCACTATATAACAACAAAAAATGTGATAAATATATATATTTTTTTTATTGATCGATCTGGCCTGCGTCCTGCGAAACATGACCCGGCAAACCGCACTTCTTAACACCTGCTCGCTTAACCCAGAAGCCAGCTGCACCAACGTGTCGGAGGAAACACAATTCAACTAATGACCGAAGTCAGCCTGCAGACGCCTGACCCGCCTCAAGGAGTCACTAGAGTACGATGAGCCAAGTAAAGCCCCCCTCCGCCAAACCCTCCCCTAACCCGGACGACGCTTGGCCAATTGTGCACCGCACTATGGGATCGAACCCCAGGCTGTAGTGACGCCGCAACACTGCGATGCAGTGCCTTAGACCGCTGCACCACTCGGGAGGCCATAACAAACCCTTAGTAGAGTTGAAAATGCAAAGGAAACCCATGGTAATTTAAGCGTAAAAGTTATTTTTATGTGCACTTTTTCATCACGTACAGCATGTTAATAGCACACCCCTGCACACCGAAATGTATATTTTTAACTAGTATGCAGCAGGTTGATAACGATTTCGCCAAAGCATGTTGTATCAGACATTTCAATCAACATTCCCAGCTAATGAGAAAACAGTCATGGTATTTAATTTAAGGGAATGAACAAGATTTAACAATGCAACCGCAAAATTAGTGGATATATGGAGACTTAACCTGTCTAGGATCAGCGTGGCGCTAGCGGCACACCCCCCCCCCCCACTGAAAAACCAGTGCCGCGAAATTCAAAAAAAATATTTTTTTAAAATATTTAACTTTCACACATTAAAGTCCAATACAGCTAATGAAAGACACAGATCTTGTGAATCCAGTCAACATTTCCGATTTTTAAAATGTTTTACAGGGAAGACACAATATGTAAAGATGTACATCTATTACCTAAAAACACATTAGCATAATCCACCATCTTTTATTTGTCCACCAACACCAGTAGCCATCACCAATTCGGCTAAACTAAGATATTTATAGCCCCTAACCATCAAAAAAACTCATTAGATGACAGTCTGATAACATATTTATGGTATGGGATAGGTTTTGTTAGAAAAAAGTGCATATTTCAGGTAGATGGCATAGTTTACAATTGCACCCACCGTCACAAATGGACTAGAATAATTACAATGAGCAACGTGTTTACCTAACTACTAATCATCAAACATTTCGTAAAAATACACAGCATACACGAATCGAAAGACACAGATCCTGTGAATACAGACAATATTTCAGATTTTCTAAGTGTCTTACAGCGAAAACACAATAAATCGTTATATTAGCTTAGCACATAGCAATTAGCAGCCCAGCATTGATTCTAGCCAAAGTGAGCGATAAAAGTCAACATCGCCAAAAGATATTAATTTTTTCACTAACCTTCTCAGAATTCTTCCGATGACACTCCTGTAACATCACATTACAACATGCATATACAGTTTGATCGAAAATGTTTATATTTAGCCACCAAAATCATGGTTAGACAATGTGAAATGTAGACAAGCTGGTAAAGAAAAAGTCCTTGCGCCACTTAGACAGTGATCTACTCTTATACATAAATACTCATAAACGTGACTAAAAAATATAGGGTGGACAGGGATTGATAGACAATTTAATTCTTAATACAATTGCGTTATTACATTTTTTAATTTATCCTTACTTTTCAATACAGTTTGCGCCAAGCGAAGCTACGTCAAAAAACATGGCGTCCTAAGCCACTAAAATGTTTCGACAGAAACACGATTTATCATAATAAAAATGTCCTACCTTGAGCTGTTCTTCCATCAGTATCTTGGGCAAAGGATCCTTTCTTGGGAGAAATCGTCTTTTGGTGGAAAGCTGTCCTCTTGCCATGTGGAAATGTCAACTGCGTTCGGGATGAACTGAAAAGCGTGCCCAACTTTTCACATCGTTGCAAAAATAAATGTCCCAAAATCGCACTAAACGGATATAAATTGCTATAAAGCGCTTTAAATTAACTACCTTATGATGTTTTTAACTCCTATAACGAGTGAAAAGATGACCGGAGAAATATAACAGGCTAAACTAACGCTTGGAACAGGTGCGCGCCGGTGTCCTCTAGGCTCATGACGCAGCTCCCAAAGAATGACTAGCTTCAGGGTTTTTTCATTTGTAGGGCCTGTGAACGCGCAATCGACCCCGTTGGAATCGTCATCACGTAAAGGCATCCAGGGGAAGACGTAAGAAGTGTCCGTATAGTCATAGCAACGACAGTGCCCTTTTAACTGACTTCAGAAGAGTGGCCAACATTTCTCAAATCTGACTCCATGTCAGGGAAATTGCTGTAGAATGGGCTCTGTTCCACTTAGAGACAAAATTTCAACTCCTATAGAAACTATAGACTGTTTTCTATCCAATAATAATAATAATATGCATATTGTACGATCAAGGATTTTGTGGGAAGCCGTTTAAAAAATTAGCCAAATTAGCATAAATAGTCTAAACAGCGCCCCCATCCCCAACAGGTTAAATACCCTGATTTAGTGAGATATACATGGCGGAGGCTGAATCAAGCTAGTCGTCTTGACTACTTTCTTATTCCATTCTCTCTGGCACCAAAAGTTAAAAAAGTGTTGATAGGGGATAGAATGCGGTCGGATCATCACATAATTGGCATATATATTTCTCTTACAGAATTTCCACGTGGGCGAGGATATTGGAAATTTAATCAAAGTCTACTAGATGATAAATTGTTTAGAACTAGGACAGAAGATTTTATAACTGACTTTTTCAGACATAACATAGGTACAGCAGATCCCCTTATTGTATGGGACACTTTTAAGTGTACCTTTAGAGGCCATGCAATTCAGTACTCATCTATAAAACAAAAGCAATTTAGATCAAAAGAGTCCATATTAACAAAGGAAATTGAAGGACTAACAGTACAGTTAGATAGCAATAAAAACGGTACCATAGAGGCACAGAATAATTTAGAGGAAAAACAAAAAGAAATGGAGGAACTTATTCAAGAAAGATCCAGTGTAATATATTATAAAAATAAAGCGAACTGGATGGAATATGGGGAAAAATGCACCAAATTCTTTTTCAATCTTCAATATAGAAATGCTACCAAAAAAAATGTATTAAAACTTGTGACAAATGATGGAGTCACGCATGATTCACCAAATGATATTTTGAAAGAGGAAGTAAAGTACTTTAAGAATATGTTTTCGTTTCAGGCTCCTCCATCTCCACTAACTGAAACTAATTGTATGGATTTTTTTCCTATTAATAATGTAAAATTAACATCTGAACAGAAAGACTCATGTGAAGGCCAAATTACAGAGGAGGAACTGCTTGTTGCAATTGGGGCCTTTAAAGATGGGAAAACTCCAGGGCTGGATGGCATACCAGTGGAAGTATACAAAACGTTTTTTGATATACTCAAAGGACCATTATTAACTTGTTTTAACCACTCCTATATAAATGGTAGATTATCAGACACACAACAAGAAGGTCTGATATCGTTATTACTGAAACAGGACCCAAGTGGTATATATAAAGATCCAGTCCAATTAAAAAATTGGAGACCTCTTACACTTCAGTGTTGTGATGCAAAAATCCTAGCAAAATGCTTGGCGCATAGAATAAAAAAAGTTTTGTCAGATATTATTCATCCTAATCAGACAGGTTTTTTACATGGACGATACATTGGAGATAATATAAGGCAAGTACTGGAAACAATAGAACACTATGAGATATCGGGGACACCAGGCCTGGTTTTCATAGCTGATTTTGAAAAGGCTTTTGATAAAGTACGACTGGAGTTTATATATAAATGCCTAGAATATTTCAATTTTGGGGAATCTCTTATAAAATGGGTTAAAATTATGTATAGTAACCCTAGGTGTAAAATAGTAAATAATGGCTACATCTCAGAAAGTTTTAAACTATCTAGAGGAGTAAAACAAGGTTGTCCACTATCGGCATATCTATTTATTATTGCCATCGAAATGTTAGCTGTTAAAATTAGATCAAACATTAATATTAAAGGATTAGAAATCCATGGCTTAAAAACTAAGGCGTCATTGTACGCTGATGATTCATGTTTTCTTTTAAAACCACAACTAGAGTCTCTCCAGGGCCTCATAGAGGATCTAGATACCTTTGCTATCCTCTCTGGATTAAAACCAAATTATGATAAATGTACCATATTACGTATTGGATCACTAAAAAATACACATTTTATATTGCCATGTAGTTTACCAATTAAATGGTCTGACGGAGATGTGGACATACTCGGTATAAAAATCCCAAAAGAAAGAAATGATCTCACTCCAATAAATTTTTATAGAAAGTTAGCAAAAATAGATAAGATCTTGCTACCATGGAAAGGAAAATACCTGTCTATTTGTGGAAAAATCACCCTAATTAACTCTTTAGTCATATCACAGTTTACCTATTTGCTTATGGTTTTGCCTACACCTAGTGACCTGTTTTTTAAATTATATGAACAAAAAATATTCAATTTTATTTGGAACGGCAAGCCAGATAAAATTAAAAGGGCCTATTTATATAACGAATATGAATTCGGAGGGCAGAAATTATTAAATATTAAAGCATTAGACCTCTCACTAAAGGCATCGGTCATACAAAAGTTATACTTAAATCCAAACTGGTTCTCTAGTAAACTGGTACGAATGTCTCATCCTATGTTCAAGAAGGGCCTTTTTCCCTTTATTCAGATTACACCTGCTCACTTTCGGTTGTTTGAAAAGGAAATGATCTCCAAAATATCCTTATTCTTTAAACAAGCCTTAGAAAGTTGGTTGCAATTTCAGTTTAATCCACCTGAAAGGACGGAACAAATAGTACAACAAATATTGTGGTTAAATTCAAATATAATAATTGATAAAAAAAACTGTATTTATCGAAGAAATGTTTAAAAAAGGTATCATTTTTGTGAATGATATCATAAATAGGACTGGTGGAGTTATGTCACACATGCAGCTAACACAGACATATGGAAAAGTCTGCTCTACCCAAAATTACAACCAATTAATTGCAGCATTACCACAAAAATGGAAGAGGCAAGTAGAAGGGGAAAAAAGTAAGGAACTTGTATGTCGGCCCTGTATTAAAGAACAAAAATGGTTAAAGAAAAGTGTGATAAAAAAAAACATATACCAATTTCATTTAAGGACCAAAAAACTAACAGCTGTGCCATACAAATTGCAAAATAGTTGGGAAGAGATTTTCGATGTACCCATTCCATGGCACATGGTTTATGAATTGATACGCAAAACAACGCCGGATTCAAAACTTCGAATTTTTCAATTTAAATTATTGTACAAAATTCTTGCAACTAATAGAATGTTATATATATGGGGTATACAATCTTCCCAGCTCTGCAGATTCTGTTGTGAGGAGGCAGAGTCATTAGATCATTTATTTTGGTATTGTCCATATGTAGCTTGTTTTTGGTCACAGGTCCAGGAATGGCTGAAGAATTGCAACATTTGCCTAAAACTAACGCTACAGATAGCAATACTGGGGGATTTGAAAAGCCATAGTCAATCAATCAATAATATAATAATTATTTTGGCAAAGATGTTTATTTTTAATTTACAATCTGTAGAAGCTATGAGAATAGGAAGGTTCAGGTCTTTTGTGAAGCATCACAGCACAGTTGAGAAATGTATGGCAAATAGAAATCCGAAATGGATGATGTTGGAAGATAGATGGGAGGGGTTGGGTGGAGCTGAAGGGTGGGACTAATAACAAGATAAACAATATAGGGCATACGGGATCTGTGAAATGTGTATAGGTGCGGAGCTTTTGTGAAATAGCACAGTTACAAGTGGAAATAAAATTGGATGGACAACAGAAATAGAGGAAGGACTAAGAACAAATAAGAGAGAACTATTGTAAAGTGGATTGTGTCTGTAAGATAGGTATAAGATGTAGAAATTGAAGGTAAAAGCAGAAGTGTTTATAAGTTTACTCCAATTGGGGGATTGGTGGTAGGGTCGCGGGGAATAATAATAAAGGCATATTCTTTAAAAAAGTATGTATGTCTATATAGGTATGTGTATGTATATATGTGTATATGTATGCATACGTGTATGGATATATATATATTTACCCAAAAAAATATGGGGGAATGGAAATGATGCAGACAATTACATTGAAAACAACATTGTTTCCGCAATACTAAGCTGATCCACCCCTAAAAAAAACAAAAAAAACAATGCAACCGTGAGGCTAATTTTAAGTGTTTAAAAATAAATAGATAATTACATCTATACCCCAGTACGACCTACGTGACCGCAGTGAAAGGGGGGGGTCTAAAGCACAAAGAGTACGTCAGGAAGTCAGATCTGTGGTCCGTGAAGTCCCTTCTACCACCACTCTCTATTCACACACACACACACACACACACACACACACACACACACACACACACACACACACACACACACACACACACACACACACACACACACACACACACACACACACACACACACACACACACACACACACACACACACACACACTGTCTCTCTCCTCGCACACACTTACTCATAAGCCCCTCTACTTCCTTTTACTCCTTCCTAAGAGGTCCTCATACTCACCCTTTAACGGGACAACACCAAATGCTGATGACATCATCCAAGGGGCTCGGCTTGTTAAAGAGGCAGCATTCTACTCATATAAACCCGTCCAGTGCGGAGCTCACCGGTTTGATTTAATGGTGACCTGTACTATATGTGGTTGCGGAGGGCCGCTGTGATGTCACCAGTAAACAGATGAGTGTAGTCTCCATGTGGCTCTAACTCCCAGCCAGCGGCTATGTCAACCCTATAATGACAATTAATGTCAGCCGGACAATTAGTGCACATTGGGACTATGCTTTACTGTAGATTGGCCCTGGTGGATCGATCCGCCCTGCTTATCTGGAGATTGATTCAGATGTAGGCTCGCTCTCTCTAACACACACGCATGCACTCACATATACACTACCGGTCAAAAGTTTTAGAAAACCTACTCATTCAAGGGTTTTCTTTATTTTGACTATTTTCTACATTGTAGAATAATAGTGAAGACAAAAAAACTATGAAATAACACATGGAATCATGTAGTAACCAAAAAAGTGTTTAACAAATAAAAATATTGTTTATATTTGAGATTCTTCAAATAGCCACCCTTTACCTTGTTGACAGTTTTGCACACTCTTGGCATTCTCTCAACCAGCTTCACCTGGAATGCTTTTCCAACAGTCTTGAAGGAGTTCCCACATACGCTGAACACTTGTTGGCTGCTTTTTCTTCACTCTGCGGTTCGACTCATCCCAAACCATCTCAATTTGGTTGAGGACCTGGCCTCCACAATCCCCTGACATCTGATGCAGCACTCCATCACTCTCCTTGGTAAAATAGCTCTTACACAGACTGGAGGTGTGTTGGGCCATTGTCCTGTTGAAAAACAAATGGTCCCACTGCGCTCAAACCAGATGAGATGGCGTATTGCTGCAAAATACTGTGGTAGCCATTCTAGTGTGCCTTCAATTCTAAATAAATCACAGACAGTGTCATCAGCGTAGCACAATCACACCAACACACCTCCTCCTCCATGCTTTATGGTGGGTAATACACATGCGGAGATCATTCGTTCACCCACAACGTGTCTCACAAAATACGGCGGTTGGAACCCCACATTTTTGGGGGGGACTCATCAGACCAAATGACAAATTTCCACCGGTCTAATGTCCATTGCTCGTGTTTCTTGCCCCAAGCAAGTCTCTTCTTCTTATTGGTGTCCATTATTAGTGGTTTCTTTGCAACAATTCGACCACGAAGGCCTGATTCTCCTCTGAACAGTTGATGTTGTGTCTGTTACTTAAACTCTGTAAAGCATTTATTTGGGCTGCAATTTCTGATGCTGGTAACTCTAATGAACTTATCCTCTGCAGCAGAGGTAACTCTGGGTCTTCCATTCCTGTAGCGGTCCTCATGAGAGCCAGTTTCATCATAGCCCGTGATGGTTTTTGCGACTGCACTTGAAGAGACTTTCAAATGTCTTTACATTTTCAGCATTGACTGACCTTCATGTCTTAAAGAAATGACTGACTGTTGTTTCACTTTGCTTATTTGAGCTGTTCTTGCCATAATATGGACTTGGACTTTTACCAAATAGGGCTATCTTCTGTATACCCCCCCTACCTTGTCACAACACAACTGATTGGCTCAAACGCATTAAGAAGGAAAGAAATTCCACAAATTAACTTTTAAGAAGGCACACCTTTTAAGTGAAATGCATTCCAGATGACTACCTCATGAAGCTGGTTGAGAGAATGCCAATAGTGTGCAAAGCTGTCATCAAGGCAAAGGGTAGCTATTTGAAGAATCTCAAATATAAAGTTTACCTACTCAATTAAGGGTTTTTCTTTAATTTTACTATTTTCTACATTGTAGAATAATAGTGAAGACAAACTATGAAATAACACATATGGAATCATGTAGTAACCAAAAAAAGTGTTATTAAACAAATCAAAATATATTTTATATTTGAGATTCTTCAAAGTAGCCACCCAAGACCTACCTTCAAGTGCAGTCGCAAAAACCATCAAGCGCTATGATTAAACCTGCTCTCATGAGAACCGACACAGGAAAGGAAGACCCAGAATTACCTCTGCTGCAGAGGATAAGTTCATTAGAGTTAACTGCACCTCAAATTGCAGCCCAAATAAATGCTTCACAGAGTTCAAGTAACAGACACATCTCAACATCAACAGTTCAGAGGAGACTGTGAATCAGGCCTTCATGGTCGAATTTCTGCAAAGAATCCACTACTGAAGGACACCAATAAGAAGAAGAGACTTGCTTGGGCCAAGAAACACGAGCAATGGATATTAGACTGTCCTTGTGTCTGATGAGTCCAAATTTGATATTTTTGGTTCCAACCGCTGTGTCTTTGTGAGACGCAGATATGGTGAACGGATTTTCTCCGCATGTGTTGCTCCCACTGTGAAGTATGGAGGAGGAGGTGTGGGGGTGCTTTGCTGGTGACACTTTGTGATTTATTTAGAATTCAAGGCACACTTAACCAGTATGGCTACCACAGCATTCTGCAGCGATACGCCATCCCATCTGGTTTGCGCTTAGTGGGAGTATAATTTGTTTTTCAACAGGACAATGACCCAATACACCTCCAGGCTGTGTAAGTGCTATTTCACCAAGAAGGAGAATGATGGAGTGCTGCATCAGATGACCTGGCCTCCACAATCACCCAACCTCAACCCAATTGAGATGGTTTGGGATGAGTTGGACTGCAGAGGGAAGAAAAAGCAGCCAACAAGTGCTATATATATATATATATATAGCATATATATATATATATATATTATTATTTATTTTTTTAACCAGGTAGGCAAGTTGAGAACAAGTTCTCATTTGCAACTGCCAACTGGCCAAGATAAAGCATAGCAATTTGGCACATACAACAACACAGAGGAGAGTTGTATGAACAGAGTCGAAAGCCTTGGCCAGGTCAATGAATACTGCTGCACAGTATTTTTTCTTATCGATGGCGGTTAAGATATTGTTTAGGACCTTGAGCGTGGCTGAGGTGCACCCATGACCAGCTCTGAAACCAGATTGCATACCGGAGAAGGTGCGGTGGGATTCGAAATGGTCTGTAATCTGTTTGTTGACTTGGCTTTCGAAGATCTTAGAAAGGCAGGGTAGGATAGATATAGGTCTGTAGCAGTTTGGGTCAAGAGTGTCCCCCCCTTTGAAGAGGGGGATGACCGCAGCTGCTTTCCAACATTTGGGAATCTCAGACGACACGGATGAGAGGTTGAACAGGCTAGTAATAGGGGTTGCAACAATTTTGGCAGATAGTTTTAGAAAGAAAGGGTCCAGATTGTCTAGCCGGCTGATTTGTAGAGGTCCAGATTTTGCAGCTCTTTCAGAACATCAGCTGACTGGATTTGGGAGAAGGAGAAATGGGGATGTGGGTTTCATCAAGGCAAAGGGTGGCTACTTTGAAGAATCTCAAATATAAAATACAGTGGGGAGAACAAGTTTTTGATACACTGCCGATTTTGCAGGTTTTCCAAACAAAAATCCAGAAAATCACATTGTATGATTTTTAAGTTATTCATTTACATTTTATTGCATGACAATTAGTATTTGATCACCTACCAACCAGTAAGATTTCCGGCTCTCACAGACCTGTTAGTTTTTCTTTAAGAAGCCCTCCTGTTCTCCACTCATTACCTGATTAACTGCACCTGTTTGAACTTGTTACCTGTATAAAAGACACCTGTCCACACACTCAATCAAACAGACTCCAACCTCTCCACAATGGCCAAGACCAGAGGGCTGTGTAAGGACATCAGGGATAAAATTGTAGACCTGCACAAGGCTGGGATGGACTACAGGACAATAGGCAAGCAGCTTGGTGAGAAGGCAACAACTGTTGGCGCAATTATTAGAAAATGGAAGAAGTTCAAGATGACGGTCAATCACACTCGGTCTGGGGCTCCATGCAAGATCTCACCTCGTGGGGCATCTATGATCATGAGGAAGGTGAGGGATCAGCCCAGAACTACACGGCAGGACCTGGTCAATGACCTGAAAAGAGCTGGGACCACAGTCTCAAAGAAAACCATTAGTAACACACTACGCCGTCATGGATTAAAATCCTGCAGCGCACGCAAGGTCCCCCTGCTCAAGCCAGCGTATGTCCAGGCCCGTCTGAAGTTTGCCAATGACCATCTGGATGATCCAGAGGAGGAATGGGAGAAGGTCATGTGGTCTGATGAGACAAAAATAGAGCTTTTTGGTCTAAACTCCACTCGCCGTGTTTGGAGGAAGAAGAAGGATGAGTACAACCCCAAGAACACCATCCCAACCGTGAAGCATGGAGGTGGAAACATCATTCTTTGGGGATGCTTTTCTGCAAAGGGGACAGGACGACTGCACCGTATTGAGGGGAGGATGGATGGGGCCATGTATCGCGAGATCTTGGCCAACAACCTCCTTCCCTCAGTAAGAGCATTGAAGATGGGTCGTGGCTGGGTCTTGCAGCATGACAACGACCCGAAACACACAGCCAGGGCAACTAAGGAGTGGCTCCGTAAGAAGCATCTCAAGGTCCTGGAGTGGCCTAGCCAGTCTCCAGACCTGTACCCAATAGAACATCTTTGGAGGGAGCTGAAAGTCCGTATTGCCCAGCAACAGCCCCGAAACCTGAAGGATCTGGAGAAGGTCTGTATGGAGGAGTGGGCCAAAATCCCTGCTGCAGTGTGTGCAAACCTGGTCAAGAACTACAGGAAACGTATGATCTCTGTAATTGCAAACAAAGGTTTCTGTACCAAATATTAAGTTCTGCTTTTCTGATGTATCAAATACTTATGTCATGCAATAAAATGCAAAATAATTATTTAAAAATCATACAATGTGATTTTCTGGATTTTTGTTTTAGATTCCGTCTCTCACAGTTGAAGTGTACCTATGATAACAAATTACAGACCTCTACATGCTTTGTAAGTAGGAAAACCTGCAAAATCGGCAGTGTATCAAAAACTTATTCTCCCCACTGTATATTTGTTTATCACTTTTTTTATTTCTATATGATTCCATATGTGTTAGTTCATGGTTTTGATGTCTTCAGTATTATTCTACAAGGCAAAAAATTAAGAAAAACCCTTGAATGAATAGTTTTGTCCAATCTTTTGACTGTTACTGTATTTCTCTCTAGTTGCGATACACTACAGCTACAATGCTTCGCTCTGTCTGAATGTCATCATGGAAACCCGCTGCAATGAGAGTAGCCACCAGACCCTCCCCTTTACCCATCATGCCCTGCGGGTGGTTGTGGTTGAGTCTGCTGTGTCTGTGTGTGTGGTGTTCTACACTCCAGGCCCAATGTCCTATACCCCATTGTCCCAGGGTTGGACACAGGTGGCGGATTCCTGTCATGCTTGTGCGGCAGGATCAGTAACCAGAGGCTGTTGCCAGCCCCCCTCCCAACTGGGCTCTCCATTAATTGTGTCCGACAGAGGGAATTGGCTTCAATTGACCCCCATTCACTGGGCCTTTCACCGGGGGACAAAGGACACAGCCAAGTGGAGACTAATGCTGGGGTTGAGCTCCCTGGAGGTGGTCTCCCCAGTGTCATCGCTCTGTCCCTGGTCCTTTTCTCCTGCTCTGACTGGCCAGGAGAGGTGCAGGGAGAGGTGGGCCCAGCCAGGGAGATGTGGAGGAATGAGGCTACCCAAGCGCTCGTCGGTGGATGGGGCAGTGGGTGCCCATTTTCCAATTGTATGCCATTACACTCTGTTTACTGCTTGAAATCTAACCACTGCATTCTTAATAGTGCACTGGGTTGTATGTTTTATTTTACCTTTATTTAACCAGGCAAGTCAGGTAAGAACAAATTATTATTTACAATGACTGCCTACCCCAGGCAAACCCCAACCCAGATGACGCTGGGCCAATTGTGCACCGCCCTATGGGACTCCCAATCGCGGCCGGTTGTGATACAGCCTGGAATCGAACCAGGGTCTGTAATAACGCCTCTAGCACTGAGATGCAGTGCCTTAGACCGCTGCGTCACTCGGGAGCTGTCAAGTTGTCATGGTTCCAAGGAGAATAGTGTCTATGTTCCAATATTACTGCTGTTTTAAGTAGATACTGTGCTGAGTGTGTACAGTATGTTTGAGAGAAGGTATTTGGAGCAGAGGAACCACCTGTGTGTTGAGACGGTCCGGCAGAGACGAGGAAGAAGAGATGCATGGGATGTCCGGGACCCCTGGGGACCAGTGGCTGTGAATCACAGAGGCTCAGTGACAGGCCCAGGCTCCGTGCCTGGACTCTCAGTATATTTAAAATCCCTCCTAATTAAACTTTATAGAATGTAAATTTAATATCTGCAGAAATTGTGCGCTTCTGGCCGGCCCCTCCAATTTAAGGATTGATGGAGGTCAGCGCGGAGGTTAATTGCTGACTTGATCTACTGTCCCCATGACATAGCTTGTGCCTGTTTTAATTGGAGTTTATCTGGCCGCTACATGTGCAGATTTCATTAGGCTTGCGGCCTCTCACCGCGCCACCGCTCCCTGTGTGAGGGAGATCCAGGTTGGAGGACGTGTGGAAGTGTTTGGTAGAGCCCCCTGTGGCTAGAGATAAGAGCAGGAGGATGGCAGGGGATGGCTCAGGCATCAATCTTCCTGCTTTGTCCTGGGCCTTTCTCTCACTTGAGCAGCATGAAATTTAAGGTGGGTCTGTTGACTATGACCCACTCCAAATGAATATTGTAAAAATTCTCATTAATTACAAGCAGAGTAATAAATATTTCATTTTTGTCGTGGTGCTTTACAGCATATGGCCCATGCCAGGGAAAAGTGTGATGGATGTGTGATTCTGTTTTGCATATTCTAAACATATTCTCAATACAGTGTGCCTCTACACTGGCCTATCTTGAGATGTTTGTGAGTCTGTGTGTGTGTGTGTGTGGGGGGGGGGGGGGCATACATGGGTGTGTGTCAGTGATGCGCGGGTTAGCTGTTTGTACACCTGTACCCACCCGCAATTGCTCATAACCAATCCGCATGGACTCGAGTCGCATGACTTGGACTCCAGTCGGACTCCAGTCGCAAATTTGATGACTTGAGGCTCGACTTGATAGAAAATAACTTGGAGCCTCAAGACTTAACATTAACTTGAGACTGATGACTTGAAATGATCTGGTCAGATTTTGTAACGTTTTGTCACTCATTTGAATTATGAATTACTCTCCATGCAGCCATAGATAGTAGCAGCAGCACGCTCGGCCCTCTGATTGGACCAGCAAACTGCCGTTCAACACGTCGGGAGAGCTAGCGCAGTGGTTCTCAGTTGGGAGAAGGTTTTGGGGGGTCGCAACTCACCAGTGTGAAACTGAATGGGGAAAATATTTTTTTTAATAAATATTTTAATAGGCTACATATAGTCTACCATTTGTAGTTTATACAGTTGAAGTCGGAAGTTTACATACACTTAGGTTGGGGTCATTAACTCGTTTTTCAACCACTCCACAAATTTCTTGTTAACAAACTATAGTTCTGGCAAGTCGGTTAGGACATCTACTTTGTGAATGACACTAGTCATTTTTCCAACAATTGTTTACAGACAGATTACTTCAATTATAATTCACTGTATCACAATTCCAGGGGGTCAGAAGTTTACATACACTAAGTTGACTGTGCCTTGAAACAGCTTGGAAAATTCCAGAAAATGTTGTTATTGCTTTAGAAGCTTCTGATAGGCTAATTGACCTCATTTGAGTCAATTGGAGGTGTACCTGTGGATGTATTTCAAGGCCTACCTTAACTCAGTGCCTCTTTGCTTGACATCATGGGGAAATCAGCCAAGACCTCAGAAAAATATTTGTAGACCTCCACAAGTCTGGTTCATCCTTGGGAGCAATTTCCTAACAATTACAATAAAGTGGTGATCCTAACTCACCTAAGACAGGGAATTTTTACTTGGATAAACTGTCAGGAATTGTGAAAAACTGAGTTTCAATGTATTTGGCTAAGGTGTATGTAAACTTCCTACTTCAACTGTAGCAAGCTTGCAGTCATCATGAATCAAGTCGACAATCTACTGGCAAATCCTTTTCAATCCTTGTCATAAAAAGAGAAGAGAAATTATAGATAAAATGTATCGGTGCTCAACGGTCATTGGACATAAACATTACACAACAAGTTGTAAATGACAAATTCAACAACGAGTGGTTTGGAAGGAATCAGTGGCTGACTGCAAGCATTGCTAAGCAATTACTAGCCTGCTATTCATTGGAGTATATCTGTGGTCCAAGTCTGGGTTTAAGGGCCTCCTTTACAAGCTTCAAAGGATAAACATTCAACTTTGGCCATGCTGTCAATCCAGCTTGACTTTTGCCGCGCTCAAAACAACTGGAAACTCGGAAATCTCAGACTTCAGTGAGTTCAAGACTACTGGGCACTCGAGGGGAAAAGAAATAGCTCAGACTGGGAAAATACGTTTTGAACAGTCATCCAACTCGGAATTCCAAGTCGGGAACTCTGTTCTCTTTCTAGAGCTATGACCTGAAGAACACTAATGTCATGATTCGACCTTGTTTTTGCCGAGTTCCCAGTTGTCTTGAAAGCACCATAAATCCAGAGGATGCCAGACTTTGACAAAATTTACCAACGAAGGACCTGTTCAAGTGAGCACAGCACAACAAGGTGAGTCCAAATATGTCTTGTATGCTGTGGCGTAAATTATGTAATATTCCAGGGAGATATGAATACTGTTACTAAGAAAGTAATACTAACTATGTTGTGTAGTAAGCCGTTAGTAGACCATGTGCCTCACCCTAATAATTTGGTCCCTTTTCCACTCATAATTTAGCCTACTGTTCTGACTTGGGGGTGCACATGTATCCAATAGCCTGTTTTAGAGAGATGTCATCAAATATTGTAAGAGCTTTCATTGTCTGCTTATATGCCCCCTTTATTTATCCTGCGGTTCTGACTTTGTGTACAGGGAGAATACTGTAAGAACAGCCCATGTTCTGAATTCTGTCGCTGTACATTTCAAAAGCTCTGAACAAATAGTTAAATTGACTGTGTCCGTCCTAGCTCGCTCATTAATTTCTTAATCTAAATTACGGATTGCCTCTTATAGGCTTGTCGTCCCCTAATGCCATAGTTTGTACATCTCAATTGTCAGTAGAAACCACATTTGTTTAAGCAAGCCAGCCATATCAGCTATGTTTTTTTAAGGTAGTAAATGAGGCTGAATGAACTGTTTCGCTGCCAGACATAGGCTCTGCTGATCGCCAGGTGTAACAGTGGTAAAGTGTTGGGACTCTGCTGTTGAGACAGCTTTATGTAGACCCTAACAGTTTGTGGGCACCATTTGTCACCATTATAGTCCAATTAATGTATTGTTTAGTGTTGTGTTGTGGCTTTGCTGGCATGCATCTAAAATACATTCTTTGAGCGTGCCCCACCAATATTTACATGCTAAAATCGCCACTGGATCGGCCTAGATTTATATTATCCATATAAAATACAGTTTAGAAATCTACTACAGAGGCATCTTTGCCAGAACAATAATAGGCTACCTGGCAATTTTATTGATCAGTTTCATATTTTTAATAGGCCTAGTTTAGGTGGCTACTGGCTATATAAGATAGCTGTAACATCGCGCTGCCTTCAATATTATGGGATGATGATCTAAGACCATTCTGACTAATTAAATGCAGTATTTGTGAGGAAGAACTTGGCAACGAGTGTTCTGTGGACATGCAGCCCTCCATAGTGATAGTGTGTGGTGCAGAAAGACCGTGCTTTCCATCCGATCCTCTGCTGCATACAGGTTGGTAGGCCGTATGATTCTGCTTGTTCTGTGTAATCCAAAGAAGTGGCATTGTATCCCTACCTGATATTGGCTGCTAACATGAATGACTTTCTGCTGATAACGCAGGTGTAAAACGCAGTTTATTTCTGTATCTTACGTTTTGAAAATGCGTTGCCGTTTATGGCTGTAATGACAGGCTACATTTTCCGCAGCCGCTGCTTTTTGGGGTTTGTGTGTCATAAAGTTTAAGAACCACTGAGTTAGCGAACAGATTGCTGATTTGCTGTTCAACTATTGGATCGGGTGCAGCTCAAATGTCAAATTGTTGGGAGAAAGGATTGCCATACATGTCCAGCTCCAAAAATGGTTTGGTGATCAAGAATATTAACTGTTTACTTTGTAAGCTCACCAGCAATGGGGCATCGAGCACCAATTACTAGCATAGGCTTACTTGTCTTTTGTTATGTCAAAATTGCTTGAAGTCTATCATTTAGTTATGAAGCTTGCGTTTGGAATTTGTTCAAATGAATTATTACTTCATCAAAATATGTTGTAGAAAAAATTATGAAAAGGGCAGTCTGGTAGACTCAATAAATATACAGATTTGTAATTGAACTAATCATAGCACGTAGAGATTTTTTATTTTTTACTTGTGACTCGACTTTATCTTGGAATGCCCGACTTGGATTTGACTCAACCCGTTCGTTCTACTTAGGGCTCAGACTTAAGAGTCGGACCTTGTGACCTGAGACTTGCTTGTGACTTGATCCCACGTCTGATATGTGTATATGAAAATTAGGCCCGCACCCGACCCTAACCTGCGATTTATAGAAAATGTGCTGAATAGTCAGTTGGCTGAACGATTTTTTGACAGGCCTTTTTAGATAGACCTATGTTTCTGCTTATAATGTCCGACATTTTGTTTGGCTATTTGTTAGTCAACTTGTATATATTTAGATACATGCAGCATCTCTTCTGTCATTACTTGTTGCCTTAGAAGACGAAGTAAACCCTTGCTCACCAGAATGTCATAAATCGATTGAACGAATGCTTCAATGTAGTTGACATCGGTAAAGTTTGTTTGCTCTTTCTGCTTTCATCTCTGCTTCTCTCGTGCAGCAAATATGTTTAGGGTGTGAGCCCACCGGGGGAGAAAATGCAATAGGAAAAAAAACAAACAGGACAGATTTCCGTGCAAAATTTCTAAATGACATCAGTTTGACCGGTTTTAAGGAAATGAAAAGCTGTTAAAATGACCCAACATGTTTGTTTTTTTCAGTTCGGCTTGGATGCATATTTTATGTGGTTGAAATACTATCCGTTTTTATGATGCTGATAAAGATAGCACCGCCACCTTTACAGATGGTCTGTAACTGCACATTCATTCTCTCAAGATGCTGAAAGAAAGAAATCATATTTCTCCACTCCTGTTCCCGAGTCAGAATTTTTGGTGCATCATTTTACTGCAAGAAATGCTTAATTCTGCAGGAGTTAATATTGTATTAGGATTTGTGAGAGGTAAGTTTCAAGTTTTAATGTCACGTGCACAAGTACAGTGAAATGCCTTACTTGCAATAGACCTACAGTCAGTGTCCAGATTTCAGTTAGGCTACTATTCCATTTAACCCATCTGAACAGTAAGTAGAATTCCCTTGACGTGCCATTTTGAAGTCCCCATCTTGTGACTCTCAAATTTTTATAGCACATTACAATCATGACACAACATAGCCAGCGCTGCTATTCTCCTCAATTGCCACATAACCAAATATTTTCCCAACATTACCACTACTGTTCTGGCCCTCCCTTCTATTTCTTTTTAACTCTCCATTTCACATCTTTTCTCTTATTTAATTAAACTTGTCCTTTTTTTTTAATCCTCAGTGGATTGCTAACTTTTTCTGCTCAAGTTACCGAAAGCGTTTTAAGCGTTTGCCAATTGGCGTGTATTTCACACGCTACGGTTAGGCCCTAAAGCTTAGGCTTGCTACGCACTAACGCCAGATAAAAATAATGAAAGAAAAACCTCAATGTATGTAGCCTATAGATATGAATTGCACAAGAATTATACATGTATGCATTGTTTTCTCTTTATTCAACCCGCCCTCCACCCACCCGCCCGCCCACAATATTTCATGACCCTAAACCCGCCCGCCCCGCGGATATGACCGCAGGGACTACGGGTTATAAGTCAACCCGCGCATCACTAGTGTGTGTGTGTGTTTGCTTGCATGTGTTCTTCCATGACTGTAATCATGTATTTATGCCTTCGTGTGATACACACACATTTCTCTTCAACTAGGCTGGAAAGAGTCATTTAGGGTTGTTGATGCACACTGTCTTGGCTCGCGAGCCTGTTTCTGGGTAAATAATATTCACTGCCTGGTCCCTTTTTGCCACAGCCTTTGATTAGCGTGTGTGCTAACGTGGGCCCTGCTATTAATCAAAACAGAGGGAGTGTAATTAAGTATACACTACATTAGTCAGGCTAATTAATTTTGGGGGCCATCCATCCGTTAGCCACTGGGCTAGCACTGATTGGGCCTCTGTTCCGGGGGACCCTGGACACCAGGGACTGTGGGGACTGTGACCCTCCTTGGCTGCCGTCACACACATGCACATGTGCACCCACACACATGCATATTTACGTGATTGAGCACACACACGCATATTCACATCTTTGAGCACACACACACACACTACTGCCTACTATCTCCCCAAATCCCACAGCAGGTGGGAGTTTCCTACTTAACCAAACTTAACAAAATCTCTATCACATACACGATGTTGTGATACATTGAGAATCTCATTGTATCTCTTAGCAGCACCATCTTAGGTTTTTAAACCCACATTATGACTGACAATGAGGCCTGCAGTAATCCAAAAATAGGGATTACGAGATACATTTGTGAGGTCTTCATGATACCTTAATGAGGCCTTGTCACGTGACTAGATGTTGATTCTCGATCAAATTTTATCAGCTAGTATCTCAGACAAAGATGTGTCTTTATGAAGATAAACCTTCATGATCTGGGTAATTCATCACAGAGGCCCCATTTATATGAGAGAGAGCCCATCTGGATAGAGTGAGATTATTCCCCCTGTGACAAAAGAGCCTGTTTTCTCCTCTCCTTCTTATTCCTCTGTTTGCTTGCCATGCTAATGGAAACACAGAGCGAGAGTTCAGTGACGAGGGAGGAACTTGAGCGATGTCGCTTTGATCAGGATGCCGTTCCGCAATAAAAAACACTGCAAATGAAGAACAAGCAGTGGCTTCTGTTGGTCCTCCTCATCAACAACAGCCTCATCATCAACAAGAGCTGCAGCCATTGTGTTACTGGCCCGGAGCTGCTGGCAGCTGGGCCGGCCATGCCAGGGGTAAATGACATGGTGTGACAGGGGGTGAGGACAGCGCCTGGCACCAGTGGTCACCCACCGCCCCCCTCAGACCGTAGCGTCGTGGCCTCTGGTCCTTGGTTGGCCTGGGCCGTAGCCCCATTGACCCCTCAGTCAATGATGCCACACCTGCTGGTCACTCTGGCTACCCCACCTTCTTAGTCTCTAGTGGGGCTTTAGTTCTCTCATTCGCATTTTATCATTTATGTCCTCACACACTTATCTCACACTTTTTTTTTCTCTCATCCCAAGTTTCTGTCAGCTGGCTCGCTCACTCACCCTCTTTCACTCTTTCTCTCTCTGCCTGTCTTTCTCAATCATCTCCCTGTCACCTCCCCCCCCCCCCCAATCTCCATCTAGCTCTCTTTCTGAATGCAGGAGTTTTTTTTGTCCTCATTCTTGGACTTTTTTTCTCCATCCTCCTCTCCTTTCTCCTGACAAGGCCCCCAACATTCCGGAGCACTGATCATTCGTCTTTAACGGCTCAGGAAAGCTTTTCACTCCGGGGGGGGTCGAAGAAAAGGAACAAGCCGATTTGTCTAGCGGATGGAGCTCTAGTCTCCCTGAAAGGTTTGGCGTTAAATTGGGTCAGGAAGGCAGGTTACGCCACAATGGGGATATGAGGATATTAGCTAAACGCACATGGCCAGGCAGACAGACAAGCATGTTCTAATATAGTCTTGTCATATGAGCTTAGAGCTGCCTAGCTGCCACCCCCTAGGATGTGTGTGTGTGGCGATATTAGGCTGTCTGAGTGTACATGGTTGTAGACAAGATGAGCGCTATTATGATGAATTATGAGATGAATGCCCCTATGGATCTTATCGGTTTTGTCTCGTCTCCCAACGCGCTAGATAGACACTTTTTCACAGAGTCATCCGCGCCTCTATCAGAGTCAAAAATGGAGCCCGTCCATGCAGCCCAACAACTGCTAACAGTGGGTTTTTATTTAGTTCCATATTAATTGTGGCATAAACTGTTGAGGATAAGGTCGTCTTTGTGCCTGGTGCATAGTGCCTTGCTTGTATGATGTCAGTCTATGTTTGACTAATGCAGTGCTGGAGGGGGTTACACACACACACACACACACACACACACACACACACACACACACACACACACACACACACACACACACACACACACATACACACACAGAGATACACACACATAGCCATTCCATTTCCTCCACCCTGTGATGGAGTTTACATAAGGTTCTGTCCCCCCCCCCCGTGAAAGTTCTCCAAGTCATCTCTGTTCCAGCTCAAAATAAGTCAAACTTAATTTGCGAGTTAACGTTGTTAACATTTATACCGTTCTATTTTATATCAATCATATCAAGCAAATCCTACTTTCATGGGCAGTTTCTCGGTAGCACAACGTATTCATTACATATCAACATCTGGGATAGATATCCAATTAGAAGTTAATGCTGTTTGAACGGAGTATGTAAAGAATGCAATATCCATCCAAAGAAGATGGAGAGATCTGATTCATGGAGTTGGATAGGCTATAGATACTGTCAGTCATAGAGAGGTGGTCCCACAGAGTGTCTCTTTGTAGCACAGTTGTAAACCCAGCGTTGGCACCTAGGGCTTTTAAACAACTCTGCTCAGTGACATGAGGAGTCTCTCAGCTCTTTTCACAGCCCTCCGACAATTACCCCATCATATTTAAGAGGCCTCATTTTTAAGTGGCACAGTGAGAAGTCACGGGCCTCTTTCTACAATCCCCCGCCACCCCACGCCCCCCAGTAATTTATCTGTGAAGGCCATATTGGCCTGGCTCTTTGAGGAGGTGCTCGTCTTTGTCTTAGAGGAGGCCCGAGACAATCCATTTCAGGCCCATTTCACCTACAAGACTTTCCTTTCAGGGGACTGTTAGGCTGAGAGGCACTGGGCTGTCCTAACATCTGTTTGTGTCCAGATCCAGGCGGGGCCCGGAGCACAGCGCGCCTCGGCCGGCCCCCTTCTCCTCTCCCTGGGGGTCTTTGTTCCCCGATTTCATGCTATCAGAGAAGCAGCATGTTTTCCTGCGCAGAGCTGTCAGGGGCATAAAGGGACCCCGAGTGGGGTCACATCTAGAGGGATGGTCATGAAAAATGTGTAAAATGTATCACAAAGCCCACCCACAAGATGGTTGCCTAGCGCGTCGCGGGGTAGCAGGGCTGCTCTGTATACCTTACTTTCCCCTTCGCCGGGCTGAATTACACCACAGGGCTCCCCTGCCGCCCTGCCGGACAAGCCGCATCGTTTAGGTGCCCCTAAACAAATGAAAGGGTGGCGCTAGCTTCCAAATGAATCCTTGTTCTTTGTCTCCGGGGAGGCATTGTGACGGGGTCCTTTAAAAAAATATATATATAATAATAAAAAAGATTGAATACAGTATTATAAACTCTTAAGTTCCTTTACTTAACGTAGGTCTCATTTAGTTTCCTGACTGCATTACTTAGTACCTACGTAGATAAACCCAGGGCCCTAGTTATAATCCTGTATTAAGTTTTAGTTCAAGCCTAATAGTAATTCTCTGGGCCCTACTTATGTGCATGAAATGTGTTTGTTTGTTTGACTTTATCCTTCATGCTGAGGCAGGTGTGCTGTTATTAGACAACAGAAGCGCCATCCAATTTTGGAGTAGTTTGGCGGTTAAAGCCCTGCCCTCTTCATTAGAGCATGCAACGGAGAACATTTGAAACAGTTTTCTTTTTTGCACCGGAAAACATAAAGGAGTGTTTCGTATTGGACAATTTCAGCTTAGTCCTTCCCTGTGTCAGTCGGTTTTCACTGCGTTTGGTGCCTACTGAACACAGCCCAGGTCTCACCCTCCAGAGGGGACAGGAGGATTAGAGCTTCATTAATTGTTCAGCCAGGATCGCTATTGATCAGTGCGGTAATGAACTCCATGCAGAGCCTCTGGTCTCTTTAATAGAGCACCAGTGATCACCTCTCCAATATTCTCTAATTGACCTTCCAACAACAAACCCCATCTCCACACACACAACCTCACTCTCTAGGCTAACTGAAATTAGTCACTAGCTAGTGTGGAATGAGCAAAAAGTTTTGGATTATATGTGAGTAAATACAATTCCCAACAGTGCTAAGTGAGTGTATAGGATCTGTAATTGCCATAAAGCTGCGTCTTTGTTTGTTTATGTTTTTTTACGTCGTACCACACAGTAATCATCACCTGTTGTTTCAATATCACTTACATGTTGTATTTTTCATTGGGAGGATAGGTTTTCTTCTGAGATGTGAAAAAGTATTAATTGCACAAACATTGACGTCCATTCCGAAACTTGTATCGAACAACGTTCAAATGAGGCATTATCCCAATAAGGCAGGCGAGCTGTTGAAAGGAAGGCTTTGACTGTAGGGACTGACTATAGGCCTATTGCGTTTCGGGAGAGTAACTCCTGTGCGTTAAACAGCCTTGCGGACATCTGCCGCGATTGGTTTCAAACTGCTGACTTAAAGTGTCAGAGGGGAGGTGGGCCGGCCGAGGTTTTCAGATGAAATCTTTCATTAGGCTTTCTTTGTACAGGTGGCAGTAACGTGGCAGTAGCCAGGCCTGAGACAATGACTCCTCTTACTTTGCCTAATACGTTCCCAACCTCCTTTACTGCCACCACTTTATACACACACAATGAAGCATCTGGTGGCCTTTTCCTGTTGAGAAGTCTATCGTCAGCCATTGTGGTGGTAAAATGTGTGATTGGGGAGGTTTTGTCTGTTTCATTGCTTTCGCAAGTGTGTATGAGATAATGTTGAGTGTGGAATGAGTGTATGTTTGGAAGGTTGGTAAAGTTGGCTATATTAGCAATTTGTGTGTGTTGGTGTGATATGTGTGTGTGTGTGTGTGTGGGGGGGGGGTACTGCTGTGTGCCTGCTCCCAGCTCCAGGGTGAGTCTACTCTGGAACCCCCAGAAGGGTGAGGTCGTGGGGTCAAAGTGATGAATTTTTATGGGGCTGTTCCCTGTGTTTCAGCCCTGTCCCTTTCTCTACGCGCTGCACTGCCTCTCAAAGACAACTAAGCAGGGCAATTTGTCCTGCGGGGGCCCCTGGAGAATGGGCGAGCAGAGGAGTTAAATACCAGGGGGGGCGAACACACACACAGTCACACACAGTCACACACCCCACCCCTCCATCCTGTTGTCCTGAATGATTTGTGGCCTGTCCATTATGCTTCGGAAAGGACAAATACATTCGGCAGGGCCCTGAAGGAAGGACAGGGGCAAGAATGGCACCCCTCCCAATGCCACCCGTTGTTTTAGAGAAGTTTCCCAGATGTTATAATGCACAAGATAAATAGGGCACATTATCATTACCTCGCGCACCCCTTTTACCTCACCTCGTTTGAGAGGGGGCGTTGCGCACTTGGAGACCCCCCAGTGCGGCTTGCTATCACCGTACTTCAGCTCTCACACTCTGTGGCTCATGGGAAGAAATGAGAGTGTATTTATGTATCAGTGTGTGTGGTGGGAAATGCTCAGGCGAGACAGCGAGGAGGGTCGACCATTCTTTTGACCAGAAAGACGGCCATGCATGGTGTCTAGTGTGAGTCTAGGTCAGAAATAGGGTAATGCGCTAACTGTGAGGGTAGCAGGATAAAGCCACAGTCAGGGTCCATAATAAATAGTCTCAGGGTAGGACTGCTGATCTCTGATCAAGTCCACCTGTCCTGTCCATATAATCGTATCCATTATGATATAAAAGGCAAAACTGACCCTAGATCAGCACTTCTACTCCTACTGAGACTGTTTTGTGTACTATCACCCCCCCATGTTAAATCCCCCCTCCTAGTTTTTCATCCATGGCATTGATGAATCCACTGTGTTTAGTGGGATTAATTAGCAACCCGCAGGGAGAGTGTGTGGAGCTCTCTGGCTGGACTCCAGGCAGGCTGGGTGGGGAGGGTCAGCCCTGATTTAAAGGCTCCCTGGGTAATGGGTGGCAGGTGGGGAGGACATTTGTTTTTGCCCACTTTGGATCTGAGTGCCTCACCGGTAGGGCAGATGTCTCAATCATGCATGCAGTGCAGGCTGATTAGGGGAGGGAAGAGAGGAGGAGCGCGCAAACCTGCCAACCCTTGGCACCACTCAGGAGCGGGTTGGCAAGTCCCCTCACACAGTGGTGGGAAAATAATGGCATGCTGTGACAATGCCCCCCCCCCCCCCCCCCCCCCCCCCCCACCCCCACTCCCACCCCCACCCGGTGACACAAAGGCCAGCCCTGCCCCATCCCCCCTCGGCGTAATGGAGAAGGATCTCTTTAAGCAACAGCGGCCCGAGGGCCATATTCCAACTCATTGTCGCTTCTCGCTCTCTCCTCAAAAATCGAGATTTAATCGCACTCAATGGGTTATTATATTGGGCGGAATGGGGATGGTGGGAGAGGGAACAGTAGGCATGGGAAATTACTGGATGGGAATCACCCAGTGGTGGGGTTGAGTGTCCAGGCTCTTTGGCGTAAATCCAATAAAACCACCATTGCACATTGCTATGCCAGGGCAGTCACCTGGCACACTGTCATGCCCGTGGACCCCTGGGACGTTACAAGCCTTGGACTGGGGCGTGGAGGAGAGGACGAGACATATTACCTCAGATACAGGGGGATGTGCTATCTTGAAACCAATACAGCAGTGTTTCCCCAAACCTCTCCTTGAGTACCTCCAGCTGTTCCACCTAATTAACGTATTCCAGAACCAGCACACTTGTTTTAATGAAGGGCTTGGCGATTAGTTGAATCGGGTGTGCTTGTACGGCAAAAGGTCTGTGCATTTGGAGGGGTTGGTCGAGAAGAGGTTTGGGAAACACTGCCATATCCGCATGCACAGAGATTTGTTATGCATGTCTACACGCGGTATTGGATGTGCTGAATGGAAGGTATATCGGGGCAAGAGGGGCGATACTGGCTTTGAATATACAGTAGGTTGTCTTAGGTGTGTGAATGGCGTGTCAGATGGGTTGTGGCTAGGTTGAATGGGGGTTACGGCATGGTTTTGTTGGTTGTGTCAGTGTTGTGTTTGCGTTGGGCTCAGCAGAGCTCCTCCATCTGTTTGAGGGGCTAGATCAGGAGCAGAAGGGGAGAGACGGTCGGTGTGCCTGTGCTTTGAAGTGGGACAGATTGCTTTAACCTTGTCTCTTAAAAGAGCAGCTGGAATAGAGAGGTCTTTTCACCACCCATTTCCTTCTCGGACACTGATGAGATTATTCCATTGAAGCCCAAAGCAAGCGCCATCCCCCCAAGATGCACCGCGGCAACCTCTTATCTAACCCCTCCACAAACAGGCCCTCTGTCTCCTGTGTTGACCTGTGACCCACGATGCAAATCTTTGCCGGGCCGGGGACTCTCTTTGTATGGGCTGTTGGAGATTATTGGCGTTCCGAATGCAGTGAAGACATCCCACTGTACATACTTGTTTACCTTCCAAACTTCTCATCCCTGACAGCTGTCCAGTCTATTTTTCTTATTTTCCCCCACATCCTCATGTATCAAATGAAAAGCCTATTGCTTAACTCAAATTAGTTCTGTTAATATCATTTGGGGAGTCAATGAGAGCATGTTTAGATGTAATATGTTTAAAAGACAGGCGCTTTGATCGGCCCAGCCACCGGCCCTACTTGAAGAGAGAGCTCTGTTCAGGAGCCTCCCTCTCGCTCTCTCGTCTCTTACCCAGGGTGCCTATTACCAGATGCATGATCCACAATTAGCGGCAGTGAGCTTGGGTTAACTCGTGGTCAACATCTGTCCTCCTTTTTTTTCTTCGCTTGAGGATATATTTTTACATTGAATTTCTTATATCTGAGAACACCTGGTCTCTCCTTTCAGTCCCGTCCTGCATTTATCTATAAGACTTAAGCAACGGCATGGCGTTCTCATTTACACTGCCTCTTCGTTAGGTTAGGGGGGGGGGTCTCATGACTAAGGTCCCTGCAATGGTCAAAGGGCTGGTGGGTCGGTAGGCTAGGCTGATCTAAATTAGGGATGGGGGGTTATAGAGAGTATGTAGGAGGTTTAGTAGAGGGAGGTTGTTTTTCTCCGAGGCCAAAGGAGCGCACTGTGATCAATGGCGTACAATCAGCCGCCTCAGACTCCCATGACTCACTGATCAGTCATAGCCAATGAACACATAAATGAATCAATCAATAACGTCAGGCCTGGCCACGGAACTGCTTAACCTGAACCACTGTGAGGACAGACCACCACCAAAACTGCTGGGTGTGTAGGGGACGCAGATTGTAGACTAAACAAGTTGCATAATTTGTTCTGCATAATTAGGCAGATTTTCACTGTAGGCGCACTATTCTGAAAAACATATTTGTTTCTCAAAAACAATTCCTCTCAGATGAACTGGTTTTCTCTAAAATGGTATAGTTTCACTCAGAAAAATGTAAGCCAAGTGAAATAATTTCCCCTCAATACATGACATTGTGTCATTGTTGCTTTTTCTTGTTGTACCTTCGGTTGAGAGTCAGAAACAGTTGGCGAAAGGTGTGATAGAAAAGCGACAGCATTGTGGACCTACGATCTCATGGCGCTACGTTCTCAGAAGAAATGAGTACAAAACACTGTGCGCAGGTGTGCTTTTCACTTGCGATGGGGACATATTCATGTATAGTGATAAGCAACATTGACCCTTTCTTGGTCGAGGCCAACACTCACTGGATTACAGAAATAATTTGACCGTGAATGGAGAGGCCATTTCTGTCCTTCAAATATCTGGGGGTTTTTTTGTCCAATAAGCTGTGTGGGGATTTCTGGCGGTGCTGCTGGCCCTGAAGTGGCCAGGGATTTCTGCTTGGCTGGGTTTTGGATTTGCAAAGCTGACAGAAGGGCTTCGGTTGGGAAGAACGAGAGCCAAACACTGCTACCAAGTCACTAACTTGAAAGGCTCATTTAAATAAGATACCTTTTTTCCCCAAAATAAATACACATATTTGCTTAAATGTCCTGAGGCTCACCTGATGGCTCCATTTTGTTTTCTGATTCGCTTGATTTCGATACGTTTTGAAGTCGTTCAAAGTAAACAATAAAAGATGCCAAAAGAGAGACATTTTGGTACGTTTTTTGTAATAATCGTAGAATTGGATGAAAAATGACATTTGCGGATTGTCTTTTGCTGGTGTGGCTACAATTACTTTTTAACAGGGAAAGTATCTCTGCCTTGCCCTTCTCCAGTTTCTTTGGCCTATTCATTGAACAAAGCTGCTTAAGCGCACTTAAGCGCATTAGCATTTGGATGACAGGGGACCATATTGACCCTGTATTTGGAGGGCCTAAATGAGTGAAAGATGGAGCGATTTGTTAGGGCTTTAGAAACCAGCTTTGAGGGGGGGTGGGGGGGGTGGCGGGGAACTTCACTTACTGCTCGGTGTTTGTTCTAATCTGGTGTGCCGTTTCGAGCAAGCAAGACTGATTTGTGACATTTCAGTCTAAAGGCCCGTTATATTGGCTTGACCTGATTAACTAATCTGTGCTTTGAATTTCAATCAGGCTGCTGTCCCTGCAGTGTGGTATGGGAACCACTGGCTGAGGGATTACCTCATTCAACTGTCTTCAAACACAGATGGTCGAATGTTTAACTAATTGTTAAAAGAGTCCACAAAGGGGAATTTAACCATGCACACGGTCCACAAGGTCAATACATACGAGGGGGACAGTAAAATTAAGCTTTTTTGGGGGGGGGGGTCTTAAAAAATAATTGAAATGCATAGTGGTGTGCATGTGTTCTGTGTGTGGAATATAAAATGGGCATCAGTAATGTGATACAGTATAGCCTTCTGTACTGTAGGCTGTACCTCTTTTCAAGTGTGTACATTTGTGTGTGTGTGTGTGTGTGTGTGTGTGTGTGTGTGTGTGTGTGTGTGTGTGTGTGTGTGTGTGTGTGTGTGTGTGTGTGTGTAAGCGGGCGCGCATATGTGTATGAGAAAGATGTACTGTTTTGTCGTCTTTTGTTGCTGTACTTTGATAAATTGCTATCCTTTGACACTACACAATGCATGTTTACATTTGTTTTATCCAAGCCTGTCTTAATCTACCTCAGTATGATATTTTGCTCCATCCTATGAGAAGTAGTGAATCCTGCCACTAACCCCCCCCCCCCCCACGTCTCTCTTCCTTCCTCTCTCCCACTACAGAGTCTGTGCTCCACTGCCACCATGCAGACGGTCAGACTAGGTGACACCAATGAAGTTGAGAAGCTAATATTCAGAGAATCTGAGAACGATCGCAAGGTATGCTACATTATTGAAAATGCACTGTACACGCACAATACCTGACATTTCAACGTTTTATCAGAATTACTCATGTGTAGCATCTCACCTGAACACAGAATAGCTTCTTTGTAATGAGAGAAAAATGACACAACCTTTCCCATACATTAGAATCCACAGGCCTTTGCGTGACAAGGCCAGCCTAGTACAGCTTTACAAGGCTTTGCTCCGTTTGGCCCTATAGTGAGAATCAAGCATAAGTGAACAGGTGGCGTTTATATTACACTTCTGACCGAATGAATGCTGCCCCTAACATCACAGCACATTACCCTTCATTAAATTAGTTGAAGCTCTAATTAGGGCTGGTTCAGATGAGGATCGCTATTAATCGGCCCTATATTCTGCTCCCCTCCTCTGCCCCTTTTAGGTTGTACTTCAACTTGAAAAGAAGCTTTTTAATTATATTAACCAGGATGTTTTCCGGGAAAACAATGGGACCCTGGTAAGTCATTCATTTTGTTTTGTAACTCTGGGAGGTTTATTCAATTTGGGGGGTTTTTGCGGACGTTATGATATTCAAAGTAACAGGAATGTGCAACATTTAAAAAATGTCAAAATTCATTGCGAAAACAAGTAAGTAAAAGACATTGATGTAATGCAGAATTTGATTTGAGGCTTTGAGGGTTTTTTGGGACGTGGGGTTAGGTAAAATAATTAGGCCACACAGTGGGTGTCATTGTGACGGGACAGAAGCGAGTGGTGCAGATGGAGGCCCTCACGCCTTCCTGCCTTCCTGCCTCATATGAACACTGATTTCAAACATCCTCACCGTCCTACCTGAGAGGTCAAACACCTCATGAATGCCTCCAGAATTGACGTTCTCCTTGCCTCAGCTCCACCCCTCCCTCTCCCCTCCTCATCCCTCTCCCCTCCTCATCCCTCTCCTCCTCCACCCTCTCCTCCTCCGCCCCTTCCTCACTCCTCCTCCACCCCTTCCTCACTCCTCCTCCACCCCTCCATCACTCCTCTTCCCTCCTCCACCCCTCCCTCACGCCTCTTCCCTCTCCTCCATTAATTCATGATTGTCCGTAATCATGGTAGCATCCACATTAATGTAGAAGTGTTCAGAAATGTAAATATCAAATACTGTACGTAGGGGAGTTTATGTCCTCCTTAATAAGTGATTCAGAAATATCCATATTAAGATTCCCATAGAGGCGAGGAGACACACATAGTACATACCAACTTATGGCGCTTCAATCCTTGGACATATTCATTGGGCACCAAATGGAAGAAAACAGATTGAATCGCAGAGGGACTACCCGGACCTGGTCCAATAATAAAATCATTTTCGTTTTCTTTTCAAAACACTTTGAAATGTTTTCTGTCGTGTGTTTGTGCCCTAATGAATACAACCCTGATTCTTAGCATCCTGACCCATCCGCTTGGGACACAGTACTCTGAGTGTATGTACAGTGGCAAGATAAAGTACCCTTTGCAATTAGCTGGACTTCTGCATAAATTGGTCATAAAATTTGATCTCATCGTCATCTAAGTCACAACAATAGACAAACACAGTTTGCTTAAACTAATAAAACACAAACAATTATACGTTTTCATGTCTTTATTGAACACACTGTGTAAACATTCACAGTGGAGGGTGGGAAAAGTATGTGAACCCTTGGATTTAATAACTGGTTGACCCCTCTTTGGCAGCAATAACCTCAACCAAACGTTTTCTGTAGATGCGGATCAGACCTGCACAACGGTCAGGAGGAATTTTGGACCATTCCTCTTTACAAAACTGTTTCAGTTCAGAAATATTCTTGGGATGTCTGGTGTGAACCGCTCTTTTGAGGTCATGCCACAGCATCTCAATCAGGTTGACGTCAGGACTCTGACTGGGCCCCTCCAGAAGCCGTATTTTCTTCTGTTGAAGCCATTCTGTTGATTTACTTCTGTGTTTTGGGTCATTGTGCTGATGCATCACCCATCTTCTGTTGAGCTTCAATTGGCGGACAGATAGCCTTACATTCTCCTGCAAAATGTCTTGATAAACTTGGGAATTCATTTTTCCATCGATGATAGCAAGCTGTCCAGGCCCTGAGACAGCGAAGCAGCACCAAACCATGATGCTCCCTCCACCATACTTTATAGTTGGGATGAGGTTTTGATGTTGGTGTGCTGTGCCTTTTGTCTCTCCACACATAGTGTTGTGTGTTGTTTGCAAACAACTCAACTTTAATTTAATCTGTCCACAGAATATTTGGCCAGTAGTACTGTGGAACATCCAGATGCTCTTTTGCAAACTTCAGACGTGCAGCAATGTTTGTTTTGGACAGCAGTGGCTTCTTCCGTGGTGTCCTCCCATGAACCCCATTCTTGTTTAGTGTTTTACGTGTCATAGACTCGTCAACAGAGATGTTAGCATGTTCCAGAGATTTCTGTAAATCTTTAGCTGACACTCTAGGAATCTTCTTAACCTCATTGAGCGCTGTGATCTTGCAGTCATCTTTGCAGGACAGCCACTCCTAGGGAGAGTAGCAACAGTGCTGGACTTTCTCCATTTATAAACAATTTGTCATACCGTGGACTGATGAACATCAAGGCTTTTAGACATACTTTTGCAAACCTTTCCAGCTTTATGCAAGTCAACAATTCTTAATCTTGGGTCTTCTGAGATCTCTTTTGTTGGAGGCATGGTTCACATGAGGCAACGCTTCTTGTGAATAGCAAACTCAAATTTTGTGAGTGTTTTTTATAGGACAGGGCAGCTCTAACCAACATCTCCAATCTTGTCTCAATGATTGTACTCCAGGTTAGCTGACTCCTGACTCCAATTAGCTTTTGGAGAAGTCATTAGCCTAGGGGTTCACATTCTTTTTCCAACCTACACTGTGAATGTTTAAATAATGTATTTGATATAGACAACACACAAATCATTGTATTTTTCTTATTAGTTTAAGCACACTGTGTTTGTCTGTTGTGACTTAGATGAAGATCAGATCTAATTTTATGACCAATTTATGCAGAAATCCAGATACTTCCAAAGTGTTCACATACTTTTTCTTGCCACTGTATGTTCATGCAATTGGACATACATTGCATTCGTGAGGTATTCAGACCCCTTGACTTTTTCCACATTTATCATGGTTTGAACGATGTGCGTATTTTCCAGTCCACAAAATACAGTACAATACAATAGTTATATAGTTCACACCCAAAAAGATTAGCCTACTGGAGCTAGTTAAATGTATTTACCCAAGCCAGCAGATACTGCAGCTAGCTACATTTATGGCCTTTTATGTTTTTCTGTTGTGCGTAATGTGCAGTAACCTATATAATTTATTGGATAACGGCACAATCATTTGGGCTTTTTTGGGCTTGGGCTCATTAAATGTATTTAATATATGGCTCATCAGGCTCTGGTATCATCAGACTTTTCGATCAAATCTCGAATAAAATCCAGACATAGGCATATTTATATGCTTTATAATGCTTTTGAATAACACATCTGGTTTTGGCGGGAAATACCGGGTTACCCGTGTGAGAACTGATATACTCTCGGTATGGAACATTTGTAAAATATCGGGAAAATATTAAACCCTTGGCTGTGTTGTGTTTCGGAGGACGCACGACTTGCAGCCTTCACCTCTCCCGAGTTCGTACGGGAGTTGCAGCGATGAGACAAGACTGTAACTACCAATTGGATGCTAGGAAATTGGGGAGAAAAAGGGATAAAATTAAATTACAAAATAAGAGTTTCATCTTGGTTTCATCAGACCAGAGAATCCTGTTTCTCATTGTTTGAGAGTCGTGGGCTGTCAGTTGCCTTTTACTGAGGAGTGGCTTCTGTCTGGCCAATCTACCATAAAGGCCTGATTTGGTGGAGTGCTGCAGAGACGGTTGTCCTTCTGGAAGGTTCTCCCATCTCCACAGAGGAACTCTAGCGTTCTGTCAGAGTGACCATCAGATTCTTGGTCACCTCCCTGACCAAGGCCCTTCTCCCCCGATTGCCCAGTTTGGCTGGGAAAGAGTCTTGGTGGTTCCAAACTTCCATTTAAGAATGATGGAGGTCACTGTGTTCTTGTGGACCTTCAATGTTGCAGAAATGTTTTGCTACCGTTCCCCAGATCTGTGCCTCGACACAATCCTCTCTCTGAGCTCTACGGACAATTCCTTTGACCTCAAGGCTTGTTTTGTGCTCTGACATGCACTGTCAACTGTGGGACCTTATATAGACAGGTGTAAGCCTTTCTGAATCATGTCCAATCAATTGAATTGACCACAGGTGGACTCCATTCTAGTTGTAGAAACATCTCAAGGAGGATCAATGGAAACAGGATGCCAATTTGAGAGAGAACGCCTACACTGATTTAAAGCAGCAACATTTGAGTGATAGGTTTTAAAACTCTGCAGCTGCAATTAGAAAAATAATAATCTGTGCAATAAAAAAAAATAAGGAGATCCCCGAAAGCCAGATGGAGATGGGTAAATTAGATGCGCATTCTGTCTTTATATTACTATAGCATAGGCTATGCTGCAGCAAATGCAGGTCTACCTGTCACAAGAAAAAAAGTTACCATGATGAGATGATAGGTCTACATGCATTGTGAACTGCGCTCCATACTGAGATGGACTGTCTGTCCCCACCCTGAGTGTTGATGATTCATCATGCAGAGGTCGTAAAGAAGCTAGATTTAGACATCGCATTCAATTTTACTCCATGCTGTTCATATAAATAATTTATTCTGCATTTCACCCAACCCCTCTGAATCAGAGAGGTGCGGGGGGCTACCATAATCGACATCCACATCGTTGGCGCCCGGGGAACAATGGGTTAACTGCCTTGCTCAGGGGCAGAATGACAGATTTTTACCTTGTCAGCTCGGGGCTTCGATCCAGCAACCTTTCGGTTACTGGCCCAACGCTCTAACCAATTAAGGTGACAGACAGTGCCAAATTCAATATCGCCTTACCCGGGGTGTGTAATCATTAGTCCAAACAGTTTCTATTATTAAGAACAGTTTTTATTGTAAGACAAGAGTTTATTTTGGACAAATTCAGGTAGGTCTCTCACAATTTGGTTTACTTCCGTTTTTGTAACAGAAATGGTGGAATGAATACACCCCTGATCACCCGCACACACAGTTCACTTTCATAGCAGCCACATACAACATCACTTTGCTCATTATATAATTCCTTCTCGCATCTACACGTTCTCCTCCTCTCACCTTTTTCTTCACTTGTGGTCACAGAACACAACAGCTGTCTGTGACCAGGTGCAAAGACCCCTCCAAATAAAACTTTCATACCATAACCGCTAACCCCTACACAGCCTACATCGTTGTCAAGATATTCACGTTATAGTCAACATACTAGAAATAACGCATTAGTAAACCCACAATCCAAACCATGTGTACATCACGTAGAAGTGTACAGCAAGCAGTTTAACAGTTACACCGGTGGGCCCCGGTGGCAATAAATTAATAAAACCAAAGGCTTACCTTGACTTGGAAGAGTTGCTGTGTTGGATAGCCTTATCCAGCTAGCTAACATACATAGCATTCGTCTTTGTTTGAGTCGGGTTGTTGAGTATGCTAAATTAGCTGTATTAGCTAAGTAAGCAAAATGTAAACTAAGAAAAAAAAACATTCATGTGACACATATGACTCTTCAAGTAGTGTCTGTCTGTGTGTATATACTGTAAGTGTATGTGGGGCTGTATGTCTGTGTCTCTTTTAGTATTGGTGTGTGTGTTGGGCCTCAGGAGGCCCCCACTTCCTTCTTTCCCTCTCCCGTACAGAGCCCAGCAAGATAAACGGCGTAATGGGGGATCAGAGATAATCTGATGGTCATGGTCTAGTTAAACACACCGTGTTATGATCCTTATAAAACAAACTACCTTTCCAAAAGGATAAATGTTCCCCCCTGCAACCCTCGGAGGAGGGAAAAAAATCCATTGCATCTTTCATCAACTACTAGACTTGTACCAGCTTGACAGAAATGTAATTCGAGGCAGCTCTCAAAAATAATTATTGTATTTTGAGGAGTAATCATTGGTCGGGACATGATTGAATGTGTCCATGCCTATTGACTTTTGCTATGATTAATAGGATTGTTTAATCAATATTCCCATCGAAATTGTATAATTAATTATCCCGAACGCTGTCAGGCTGGGACGATGGAGAGCCCTGATGAGTATTTGGGAAGATTACATTTTCCGGGGAGTGGTGGCGTCGAGCGGCACAGGGGCTTGCTCCTCAACGGAGGGGCGGAGGTGAAGGGGGCGGGCGGTGGGGGGGATATATGTCCCCGTGGACACGGATTCTGTGGAGACGTGTGCCCCCCCTCTACCTCCTATCTATCCAGTAGCGCATCCTCCATCAGGTCGCCTCCCTCCCCTCTCCAGCATTGATTTTGTTTCAGTATCTTTTTATTCTAACTTTATCAGTTGTGGTATCAGCTGACGTCCGGGGGAAAGAGGGGGGTGTTTTTGGAGTCCTGTTGCGAGTGATGAACTTTTCTGTCAGGGCCGCTCTTCCTTGTCATGCTCCCTGCGTACTCGCGACATTACTCAAGCCGCAAGAGTTTTCCAAATGAACTAAATAAATATATAAATAAAGATCAATCACCTTCCTGGCTAAACTTCTTTCATATTTTACCTGTCAGTTTCCTTAAGTGGTAATACAGCAGAACCCCCCCCCCCCCAAAAAAAAAAAAAAAAAAAAAATACAGCAGAATGCTAAATAATGTGTGACCTTAGCTGGGAAGATAAACATGGAAGGCCAGGGAGAATGGGCTCCTGTGCTGTCTCTTATACCTCTTATACTAGTATTGATCAGTTCCTCAGTCTGATCATGAAGTATACAGCATATATATTACTGTATGTACATACTGTACTGTATGTTGATGTCCATGTATGGCTTGTCCTATAAATGTCTCCCAGTCAATGTTCTGGTCTGCAAACGAGCAAAATGTGGATTATAGGAAAAGGCACTTTTGTGTTTTTTGCCCTTGACACAGGTCTGGGAATACACACAATACACACAAAAGTATGTGGACACCTGCTCGTCGAACATCTCATTCCAAAATCATGGGCATTAAGATGGAGTTGGTTCCGCCTTTGCTGCTATAACAGCCTCTACTCTTCTGTTTCCACTAGATGTTGAAATATTGCTGCGGGGACTTGCTTCCATTTAGCCACGAGCATTAATGAGGTTGAGCACGGATGTTGGGCGATTAGGCCTGGCTCACAGTCGGTGTTCCAATTAATCCCGAAGGTGTACGATGTGGTTGAGGTCAGGGCTCTGCATGCTAGTCAAGTTCTTCCACACCGATCTCGACAAACCATTTCTGTGTGGACCTCGCTTTTTGCACGGGGGCATTGTCAGGCTGGAACAGGAAAGGGCCTTCCCCAAACTGTTGCCACAGTTGGAAGCGCAGAATCGTCTAAATTGCCATTGTATGCTGTCATCTGGCCCGAACCATGAAAAACAGCCCCAGACCATTATTCCTTCTCCGCAAAACTTTACAGTTGGCACTATGCATTTCGGCAGGTAGCTTTCTCCTGACATCCACCAAACCCAGATTCGTACGTTGGAATGCCAGATGGTGAAGCGTGATTCATCACTCGAGAGAACGCGTTTCCACTGTTCCAGAGTCCAATGGCGGTGAGCTTTACACCACTTCAGCCGACGCTTGTCATTGTGCATGGTGATCGTAGGCTTGTGCGCGGCTGCTCGGGTCATGGAAACCCATTTCATGAAGCTCCTGAAGAACAGTTCTTGTGCTGACGTTGCTTCCAGAGGCAGTTTGGAACTTGGTAGTGAGTGTTGCAACCAAGGACAGATGATTTTTACGTACTTCAGAACTCGGCGGTCCCCTTCTGTGAGCTTGTGTGGCCTACCACTTCGCGGCTGAGCCTTAGACGTTTCCACTTCACAGTAACAGCACTTAACAGTTGACCGGGGCAGCTCTAGCAGTGCCGAAATTTGGCGAACTGACTTGTTGAAAGGGTGGCATCCTATGACGGTGCCACGTTGAAAGTCACTAAGCTCTTCAGTAAGGCCATTCTACTGACAATGTTTGTCTATGGAGATTGAATGGATGTGTGCTCGATTTTATACACCGAATAGCCGAATCCACTAATTTGAAGGGGTGTCCACATACTTTAGTGTATATAGTGTAAGTAAATAAATGAATTAACAATCCCCCTAGAGGTTTTAAGGTATTATGCAATTGATATAACCTTAACTATGATAAGAGAGAGCATAATAGGACTGTAGCCTCTAGCCGGCTGGCTGTTTAGGTTGACCCTCTCAAGGCGCTCGACCATTCCCTATCAGCGACAGTTTATTGATTCCACACCAAGTAATGAAGATTTCATAAAACGAAGAAAAAATATGGCCTAGCAATATAAGCCAAATGTTTGCCGTAAAAATAAAATTAAATGACCTTTCACCTCTGTGTGTACTGATGGCTTTTAATGGCAGCAGGTGTTGTCAGAGGGATAGTTTGACACGGTGTAAATCAAAGCACAATTATGAGCTTGGACAACCACTGGCCGGGTTGGTGGGACAGTCAGCCCAGAGACCTTTATTTCCCTCTGTTCCTGCAACTTCGCCCTCTTATAACAATCATAGCTAGCGTGATTTAGGTTTGTGTTGCTCATCGAGGAGAAGCAAGAAATCTGGACCCTGCATTTCCTCATCTTTCTCCTTGTCTACGATATTGCCCGAGCTGTATTGGCTAGAAGCCCTCTCCAACAACTCCAAGGTCATTTCGGTCTGACAAACTACTGGGCCAGCTTTATAATGCAACGAGGCCTTGAACCAATATAAACTGGGATTTTTTTTACTGCTGACCTACCAGACCAGCAAATCATTATGCTTAATTGACCCGGGATGAAATGTAGTGTGAAATTTCAGCCCTTGGGTTTTCCAGTCAACCTAAATGAATTACTCAACATTCACTTAAAAGCTCTGTGCACACATACACACACATCATGGAAACACAATGTGCTTCATCACCCCCAACATTGCTCATCTGCTGCCTTTTAAAGGTGTCACTTCTCGTCTCGGCTGCACTAACTCTCCATGGAGACAAGAACACCTGTCCACACACACTCACAGAAACAGACCAGTGTACACATACACAGGTACTCTATTAGGGTAAGAATAACAAAGATCTGAGGCACTATAACGCACACAGGGACAATTACGTACTGCACCTCTATAAACTTATATGCTGGCACACTCTTCCACACAAGGTCTCCCTGCACACACACACACCCTTGGAGCAATGCGTGTCATTGGGAGGACGGTGGTGGTGGTGCACAGTGAAGCGTATCCTCTGGGCTCTATTCCTCATTCAGTGTGTGAGCTCTCCTGTGACCCTGTCTCTGTGAGTTTGATGAATGCCGCACATCTGCCCTCCTGAACCACAGAGACTCTGTCTGAGGGCCCCACTGCCTGGAAAGTAATGGCCACTGTTCTACACCACTGGCGCACGCACACACACACACATACACACACACGCACACACACACAGAAACACACAGATGCTCACACTTTACACATAAGCATGCATAAAGTATGGAGTAGGCTACTCGCGCTTAACCACAAGCAGTCGCTCATACACACTTGCACAGGCTCCAGACATACACACACGCATGTACATTTGTCCCACATACAGTATGTATGTAAAAATGGCAATAAAGTTTCAATCTGGTTTACAAACGTGTTGGGTTTGTGGATTGATGGCTGTTATTGTACTCCACTGATGTGGTTAACGCTCCTCTTCTGCCTGTCTTGGCCTCCGCTTGGTTAGATGTCTCCTCTAAATATTATTGCTGTTGTCATTTCACCTAGATGGAGAGTACATTATCATGTAGGTGGAGAGGACATTATCATCTAGGTGGCGATTACATTCCATTCACTCCATTTTTACATGTCGTACAGCAATGTAATGTCATTATTGTTTGAACTAGCGCTAAATGTACTGACAGCCTTACACAGGCAGTGTATAGGAACTCATCAGACACTGAGCTCTATTTTTGGCTGGCGTTAAGCCAGCGCAATTGTCAAACGCATGCTCGTTTGCAATTTTGACCTGTTAAAGCCGCCGCTTTTCTGTTTTCCAACCCTAGTTGCAGGATTGGTAATTTACCTGTTTTTATATGAGGTGGCAAAATGACAATTTCAGTTAGACTAACCAGAAGCTGGTGTTAGCGGTAATGTGGTTGGTTATGGCATGGAATTTGACAGCGGAAGTGCAGCCTATCCAGCCATGACGAACAGTGCCCATATGCACATGGAACAAGAGATGTGTGCTTTTTGTGCCCGTAAATTTCCTATTTAGAAACGTAAATCAGTTTCCCTCCCCCCTCCCGTTTCATTTTATTAAAAACCAAGCATAGCCTCCCCTCCTCTCAATTAAGGTTGTTGTTTTTTTGTCATACCCAATGCATTCGCCAAGTAGTCAAGACTATCTATAAAGGGTTTGGCTCGTGAGACCACTTTGAAATAAATCTTAAACCAAAGCCTAAAAGATCACTTAGGCTATATGCTCATCATGGTATGTGAGATGAGGTAATCCGGTGACACTCGCATTTGGAAACGTCTAAGTTATTTTCCTGTAACAACTGCTTGTTTTTTGTCTTCACCCTTTGAGCATGGTGATATTAATATTAATTACACTTTGGATGGTGTATCAATACACCCAGTCACTATAAAGATACAAGCGTCCTTCCTAACTCTAGTTTTTCAGGGATTTCACCATGGTGACTTTAAAAAAATAGTTTAATGGCTGTGAAATTGAGAAAACTGAGGATGAATCAACAACATTGTAGTTACTCCACAATACTGACCTAAATGACAGAGTGAAAAGAAGGAAGCCTGTACAGAATAAAAAATATTCCAGAACATGCATGAAATCAAATGTATTTATGAAGCCCTTTTTACATCGGCAGATGTCACAAAGTGCTTACACAGAAACTCAACCTAAAATGGTAATCAATGCAGATGTCGAGGCCGGTGGCGAGGGAAAAACTCCTTAGAAAGGCAGGAACCCTGCAACAAACCTAGAGAGGAACCAAGCAAATGCATCCTGTTTGCAGTAAGACCCTAAAGTAATACTGAAAAAAATGTTGCAAAGAAATTAACTTTATGTCCTGAAATCAGTGTTATGTTTGGGGCAAATCCAACACAACACATCACTGAGTGCCACTGCATACTTTCAAGGATATTGGTGGTTGCATCATGTTATGGGTATGCTTGTCATCACAAAGACTGAGGAGTTTTTGGGGATTGAAAACAAAATCCTAGAGGAAAACCTGGTTCATTCTGCTTTCCAACAGACACTGGGAGAAAAATCCAACTTTCAGCAGGACAATTTTTATTTATTTTTACCTTTAACTAGGCAGTCAGTAAAGAACAAATTCTTATTTTCAATGACGGCCTAGGAACAGTGGGTTATTAACTGCCTTGTTCAGGGGCAGAACGATAGATTTTTGCCTTGTCAGCTCGGGGATTTGATCTTGCAACCTTTCGGTTACTAGTCCAACGCTCTAACCACTAGGCTACCTGCCGCCGCAATAACCTAAAACACAAGGCCAAATTTACACTGGAGTTGCTTACCATGTTCCTGAGTACCTAGTTACAGTTTTGACTTAAATATGCTTGAAAATCTATGGCAAGACTTGAAAATGGCTGATCAACAAGATATAGTGTTTTACTTTATTTACATTTTTTACAAATGTTAGAATTTTTACCACACTATGACATAACAGTATTTGGTTTAGATCGTTGACAAAAAAAATGACAAATCTATTTTAATCCCACCATGTAGCACAACAAAATGTGGAAAAAGGGTGTGAGTACTTTCTGAAGGCACAGTATAAAGCGCTCTGTGCATCAGAATAACAGCATAAAAAAAATTACATATCAAAGTACTTAAGTAAAAGTACTTTGAACTATGGGAGTAAAAAGTACTACTATGTTTTAAACCAGATACTTTTAGACTTTTACTGAAGTAGTATTTTACTGGGTGACTTTCACCTTTTACTTGAGTAAAAGTAAAAATACCTTAATAGAAAATGACTCAAGTATAACAATTAAATACTTTTTCCACCACTGAAAAAACTGAATGACCACTTCTGCACAAGCTGCCACTGTTTTGAACAGATTCGATTATACTATTTAGAACGAGCAGCCACTCTCGAACGAACGAGTGCACCAGGGAGAATGCAACGCGCATGCAAATGCAATAAGTGAAAACACATGATCTAACTGGGGATAGCTAGCTATCATAATGTTACAAAGTATGGTGCGCTAGTCAGTTAACTTTAGTTCTGAATTAACTTCATATTTCCAAGTTAGCCAGATATTAGTTTAGAAAGACGTGAAACTGGCATGGGAGCTAGCAAGCTACCAGCTAGCTATAGCTAGCTGCTTGTCAAAGGTAGAAAACTGTTTCTCAAAATTATTGTTGCTGGCTAGATAATTTCATCATGCTTTGTGATGCACCCTTTTTTATGCTGTTTTGGTCCACACAACATGTCTGTCACCTACAGTAGAACCTGATGAACAATATGGGGGGAAACAATAAGCCGCTGTCATGCTTTTTTGTCCTACCAGATCCACGATGAGAAGGTTCTAGCTATTGTATCCCTCTGTCCTTCAACTCTAGTTGGATGTTGATGTCTGGTTTATCAGGTCCCAGGCTCCCATGACTGTTATGATATTTTTTTACAAGTTAATTACAATTAGCTTTTTGCTTTAGCGCCATCTGTACCTGATAGAGCAGATCTAGTCGCACGTGCGGAAGTAAGCCATCTAGCGCGAGAAACATATTGGGAGGGAGAATAGAGCAGACCCAGAAGTTCTGACTGAACACACATTTGAGTGGCCCAGGACGGTCCATTTACTTTGTGCTGTTATAATTTATGCTTTGAAATCCTACGATTTTCATTGGAGCAGTTCCCCCCTCATAGCATATTTGGCAAAACAATCCAAGCAATGTTCACACGGCCTATGCGCCCGTGGAGGCAGAGCTGCTGCTGCTGGCAGTCACTGAAGGGCAGAGTAGTAACAAAATATTTTTAAAACAGGAAAAATATACATTTACCTCACTTTTATGAGCATTTAAAACATAATACATTAATTATATTTTTAAAATAATGTTTTGACCAATCACAAGTGTTTCTTCTTCTTTTTTTACCAATTACAAGTGGGGTGCCGCCCCTAATGTCTTAATGGGCGGACCGCTGCCCAGCCGAATTGGAGTTGATGACAATGCAAAGACTGTCAATAACCTACAGAACTTGAGACAAACGCATATGCAGTATTAAGCCATGAAACGCCTTGATTGGCCACTGAGTGGCCAAGCCCTCGTTACACCTACAACTTGTTTATTCATCAAAACCCAGCCCTTTCGCACTAACGTCAGCTATTGCGTTCATAATAAATATTATGAAAATAGCAAAAATATCTCTGATACACCTCCGGACCTACAGCGCTACTGTCAGTGCTTAGATTTACCATTGCATTGTTAAAATAGAGCCCACTATCACAGGGGTTGCCGGATATCTGTCCGTCGCTCAGGGAGTCAGCAATGCAGGTGCCCCTGCTACCTGCTGATCTCCCAGATAATTAGTGTGTATAAGGAGCTGCTAATTGCACTTCTCACTAATGATTTATGGGATTTGGAAAGAGGGGGAGATGGAGTGGGGATTGTAAGTCGGTGCTGGTGCAGTCAGAGGTTGTGCAGCTGGGGGAGGGGACATGATTGATGAAGACTGTTTGGATCCACTGTCCGCTTAAGAGAGACAGACCTCCACCATCAGCAGCAGACTGGGGGCTGTGGTAGGACAGGACAGGTATTGTTCTGGAATAGCCAGGCCAGGGACACACACATCAACACTGGTCAACTGTTATCACACACATGCCTTTATGTACCACCACACTGTTCATGACACTTATACAGTATGGTGGTAAAGGCACAAATCCACACGTCAAAAAAGACGAGAAAGGAAGCTAACACAATTATCTGACACTTACTCTTGCATGCAGGAGCCACACTCACACACTCATAGTTATTCACTCAGTGAGTGATGACTGACGCAGAGGATATTACTTGGTGTAATACATTTTTTTAACCCTTTCTGAAGGCACTGTAGTTATAAATAAATTATTCATAGCCCTTGACTTATTCCACATTTTGTTATAACCTGAATAAAAAAATATTGATTACATTTGGGGGTTTTCACAATACACAATACCCCATCATGACAAAGTGAAAACATGTTTTTAGAAATGTTTGCAAATGCATTGAAAATTATATACAGAAATCTAATTTACATAAGTATTCACAAGTAGTCAATACATGTTAGTCACCTTTGGCAGCGATTACAGCTGTGAGTCCTTCTGGTTCTAAGAGCTTTCTCTAAGAGCTTTGCACACCTGGATTGTACAATATTTGCCCATTTATTATTTTTTAAATTCTTCAAAGTCTGTTAAATTGGTTGTTGATCATTGCTAGGCAACCATGTTTTCAAGTCAAAACTTGTAACTCAGCCACTCAGGAACATTGACTGTCTTCTTGGTAAGCAACTCAAGTGTAGATTTGGCCTTTTAGGTTATTGTCCTGCTGAAAGTTGAATTCATATCCCAGTGTCTGTGCTTAGCTCCATTCTATTTATTTTTTATCCTGAAAAACTCCCCAGTCCTTAACGATTACATGCATACCCATAAAATGATTCAGCCACCACTATGCTTGAAAATATGGGATAGTGGTACTCAGTAATGTGTTGTATTGGATTTGCCCCAAATATAACACTTTGTATTCAGGACAGAAAGTTAATGCCTTTGCCACATATTTGGCAGTTTTACTTTAGTGCCTTGTGGAGTAACTACAATGTTGTTCATCCATCCTCAGTTTTCTCCTATCAGAGCCAATAAACTTTTTTAAAGTCACTATTGGCCTCATGGTGAAATCCCTGAGCGGTTTCCTTCCTCTCCGGCAACTGAGTTAGGAAGAACACCTGTATCTTTGTAGTGACTGGGTGTATTGATACACCATCCAAAGTGTAATTAATAACTTCACCATGCTCAAAGGGATATTCACGGTCTGCTTTTTTACATTTTATACCCATCTACCAATAGGTGCCCTTCTTTGCGAGGCATTGGAAAAACCTTCCTAGTCTTTGTGGTTGAATCTGTGTTTGAAATTCACTACTCGACTGAGGGACCTTACAGATAATTGTATGTGTATGGGACAGAGATGAGGTAGTCATTCAAAAACTATGTTAAGCACTATTGCACACAGTGAGTCCATGCAACATATGACTTTTAAAGCACATTTTTACTGCTGAACCTGTTTAGGCCTGCCATAACAAAGGGGTTGAATACTTATTGAGTCAAGACATTTCAGCTTTTCGTTTTTTATTAATTTGTATTAAAAAAAAATTGCATAAAATGCTGACATTATGGCGTGTATAGGCCAGTTACACAAAATCTAAATTTTAAATTCAGGCTGTAACACAACAAAGTTTTGAAAAAGTCAAGGGGTGTGAATACTTCCTTCCTGTGTGCACTGTATCTCTTTCTTCCTCCTTTCATCCCCCTCCCCCCCTCTCTCTCTTCACAGTTTTTACAGTTTGACAGTGAGCTGTCCTGTTTCAAGGAACGGCTGCACGAGCTGGAGATATCCTTTCCTCCCAGGTATGGAATCCTCTGTGTTTCCTTGTGAATCAATGTCTAAATGAACCATACCTAATCAACTCAAGTCATTCCTGTTATTTAGGAAAATACTTGTATATTATCGTACTTGTGCGTTTCTTCCATATCGGTATGGTACAAGGCACAATCAACACCAATTAAAACGATTGAGGTCTTCCAGAGCTGAAACCATTTATTACTCTGGACAAGAATTGGTATCTGTATTGGTAACCTACCTGTAAATATCTAAACTCGGCAAAAAAAATGAACGCCCCTTTTTCAGGACCCTCTCTTTCAAAGATAATTTGTAAAAATCCAAATAACTTAATATATCTTCATTGTAAAGGGTTTAAACACTGTTTCCCATGCTTGTTCAATGAGCCATAAACAATCCATGAACATGCACCTGTGGAACCGTCGTTAACTTCTTTGGGACAGGGGGCAGTATTGAGTAGCTTGGATAAAAAGGTGCCCAGAGTAAGCTGCCTGATACTCAGTCCTAAAAGCTAGAATATGCATATAATTAGTAGATTTTGATAGAAAACACTCTGGAGTTTCTAAAACTGTTTGAATGATGTCTGTGAGTATAACAGAACTCATATGGCAGGCAAAAACCTGAGAAAAAATCCAACCAGGAAGTGGGAAATCTGAGTTTTGTGGTTTTTCAACTCTTTGCCTATCCAAGATACAGTGGAAATTTGGTCATATTGCACTTCCTATGGCTTCCACTAGATGTCAACAGTCTTTAGAACCTTGTTTGATGCTTCTACTGTGAAGGAGGGGGGAATGGGAGCTGATTGAGTCAGAGGTCTGCCAGAGTGGCATGAGCTGATCACGCGAGCTCACATGAGAGCGACCTGCGTTCCATCGCATTTCTACAGATAAAGGAATTCTCCGGTTGAAACATTATTGAAGATTTATGTTAAAAACATCCTAAAGATTAATTCTATACTTCGTTTGACATGTTTCTACGAACTGTAATATGACTTTTTGTCTGAACTTTCGCCTGGACTTGCCCGTGCCTCGTGAGTTTGGATTGTGTACTAAACGCGCAAACAAAAAGAAGGTATTTGGACATAAATGATGGACTTTATCGAACAAATCAAACATTTATTGTGGAACTGGGATTCCTGGGAGTGCATTCTGATGAAGATCATCAAAGGTAAGTGAATATTTATAATGCTATTTCTGACTTCTGTTGACTCCACAACATGGCGGATATCTGTAAGCTTGTTTTGTTGTCTGAGTGCTGTACTCAGATTATTGCATGGTGTGCTTTTTCGGTAAAGCTTTTTTGAAATCTGACACAGCGGTTGCATTAAGGAAAAGTGGATCTAAAATTCCATGCATAACACTTGTATCTTTTAGCAATGTTTATGATGAGTATTTCTGTAAATTGATGTGGCTCTGCAAAATCACCGGGTATTTTGGAACTACTGAATATAACGTGCCAATGTAAACTGAGATTTTTGGATATAAATATGAACTTTATCGAACAAAACATACATGTATTGTGTAACATGAAGTCCTATGAGTGTCATCTGATGAAGATCATCAAAGGTTAGTGAATCATTTTATCTCTATTTCTGCTTTTTGTGACTCCTCTCTTTGGCTGGAAAAATGGCTGTGTTTTTCTGTGACTAGGTACTGACCTAACATAATCGTTTGGGGTGCTGTCGTTGTAAAGCCTTTTTGATATCATACACTGTGGCTGGATTTACAGCAAGTTTAACTTTAAAATGGTGTAAAATACTTGTATGTTTGAGGAATTTTAATTATGGGATTTCTGTTGTTTTGAATTTGGCGCCGTGCAATTTCACTGTCTGTAGTTGAGGTGGGACGCTTGCGTCTCGAATATCCCAGAGAGGTTAAGACACTGACAGCTTACAGACGGTATGCAATTAAGGTATCAGTCATGAAAACTTAGGACACTAAAGTGGCCTTTCTACTGACTCTGAAAAACACCAAAAGAAAGATGCTCATGGTTCCTGCTCATCTGTGTGAATGTGCCTTAGGCATGCTGCAAGGAGGCATGAGGACTGCAGATGTGGCCTGGGCAATAAATTGCTATGTTCGTACTGTGAGACGCCTAAGACAGCGCTACAGGGAGACAGGATGGACAGCTGATCATCGTCGTAGTGGCGGAACACATGTAACAACACCTGCACAGGATTGGTACATCCAAACATCACACCTGCGGGACAGGTACAGGATGGCAACAACAACTGCCCGAGTTACACCAGAAACGCACAATCCCTCCATCAGTGCTCAGACTGTACGCAATAGGCTGAGAGAGGCTGGACTGAGGGCTTGTAGGCCTGTTGTAAGGCAGGTCCTCACCAGACATCACTGGCAACAACGTTGCCTATGGGCACAAACCCACCGTTGCTGGACCAGATAGTACTGGCAAAAAGTACTCTTCACTGACGAGTCGTGGTTTTGTCTCACCAGGGGTGATGGTCGGATTTGCGTTTATCGTTGAAGGAATGAGCGTTACACCAAGGCCTGTACTCTGGAGCGATTTGGAGGTGGAGGGTCCGTCATGGTCTGGGGCGGTGTGTCACAGCATCATCGGACTGAGCTTGTTGCCATTGCAGGCAATCTCGAAGCTGTGCGTTACAGGAAAGACATCCTCCTCCCTCATGTGGTACCCTTCCTGCAGGCTCATTCTGACATGACCCTCCAGCATGACAATGCCACCAGCCATACTGCTCATTCTGTGCATGATTTCCTGTAAGACAGGAATGTCAGTGTTCTGCCATGGCCACCGAAGAGCCCGGATCTCTATCCCATTGAGCACATCTGGGACCTGTTGGATCGGAGGGTGAGGGCTAGGGCCATTCCCCCCAGAAATGTCCGGGAACTTGCAGGTGCCTTGGTGGAAGAGTGGGGTAACATCTCACAGCAAGAAATGGCAAATCTGGTGCAGTCCATGAGGAGGAGATGCACTGCAGTACTTAATGCAGCTGGTGGCCACACCAGATACTGACTGTTACTTTTGATTTTGACCCCCCCCCCCCCCCCCTTGTTCAGGGACACATTATTCAATGTATGTTAGTCACATGTCTCTTGAACTTGCTCAGTTTATGTCTCAGTTGTTGAATCTTTTGTTTATACAAATATTTACATTGGTTAAGTTTGCTGAAAATACAATGAGAGTTGACAATGAGAGGACGTTTCTTTTTTTGCTGAGTTTATTACCCTGCACATTAATTGGTACCTGTAATTATCTATTGTCCTGTATATTAGCTACTACCCCTGTCTATTACCCCATAAAGGGCCTACTCTCTGCCCTTCACTATCATTGGCCATGAAATGGTGTGCCTACCCCTCATACCCTTCATCTTGCATTCTAACCATGTGTTTAGTCACAGTAGGTATTCACTTAGTTATCCAGGATTCAGTTAACGGTGTACAAACCATTACTTTTTGGAAGGACTCATTCTATCCATTGGTAAGAATGTGTTGTAAAAGAAGTGGACTACTAACCTTACTAAAGCACCACATCACTGAAGAGCAGAGTAAATCAGCAGTGCACAAACAGGTTGATGTTTTGCTCCATTAATGTATGGGGCCTTAACATTACTCAATCAACCCTCTTGGGCCAAATGGCTTTGTTTGTGCCAAATATATGTTTGATGGTTATCAATTGTTTAGTATGATTGGATGTGCTTCTAAACTGCTCCCCTGGGTAGGTGGGTGGGTGGGTGTGTGTGTGGGGGGGGGTGCGCGTGTATTTGTGTGTGCGGTTGCAGGCACGTGTATGTGTGTGTCTGTTCTTGCTTGTGTGTGTGAAGAGCACTGCATTGATATTCCGTCGCGGTGGGAGTTGGGGGACCATGGAGAGGGGGATCCTTCTCGTCTCCTCTTCCTCAAACAAATGCATTTGCAATTAGCCCTTTTCAGAGCAGAGGGAGGGCAAGCACACACACCGGCCTGTGTGGGAATATGTTTTGGCGGTGGCGCGATAATGGCGCTTGACCTTTGTCACTCGTGACTCAATCAGTGCAGATAATGAAATGCTGTAATCAAACAATAATTACTTGATAAACTGCTCTGGTGGCGGGTGTGGAGCCGGACCGGTGGAGAGTGTGTGTGTGTGTGTGTGTGTGTCAAGGTCCTGCCAGTCACTGTTTTTAAATTACTCCGTGTCTTAATCAGGGACCCCATTTACATCGCTTTGCATAAGTGACGTCTGGATTTATTGTCCTTTTACACTCAGTGACTTTTGCACCTATCTATCCATAATATAATATTGAATCATCGTCTCCCTGCCGAGTGAATGAACAGGCTTGCTGTGAAAGAATACGAATGATGTTCACCTAATGGGGACATGATGAATCAAATTGCTAAAAACCTGGGCATAGCGAATGAAATTTGATTCAATCCACTCAGCGTCTGATACAAGCCACTTCCTTGTCAGCGGTTAATGAGTAGAAATGGCCTAGTTAAACTTAAACAACCTTCTCCCATTCACATAATACACACTTGCACTAACACATACACACACTGCATACATACTTGTCCCCCTCCCCCTGTCAGATCATCCTTGTGCTCCATGAGCAATCAAGCACTCAATGATTGTTCTCCATCACGTAGCCTGCTCCGGAACAGCCCCTCACCATCTGTGAGGTTATTACTCCCCTTAACACAAGCCACAGAGGCCCCCTGCACGCACGCACATACACACATGCTCGCTTACATTCAATCTAGAAATCAATACTGTTCAATACGGTTTATTCTATTCATTAATCCTGCATGTGGAAGTCTATGTCCACCTATGTAATTGGATAACCATAGCCTAGTTGCTGTATTTTGGGTCATTTAGCATGTTGCCGGAGATAAAGATGTCATCAAACCCTCACTTCTTTTGGTTTTGGGATCAGGGTCTGTATTCTCAACGTGTCTCAGGGTAGGAGTGCTGGTACAGGATCAGTTTTGTCTGTTTAGATAATAATGAGTGCGATTGTCTGGACGGTGGGGGGGGCTGAGCTAAGATCAGCACTACTACTCTGAGACCATTTATGAATTACAGGGCCAGAGCTGTGTGTATGAGGTTGTGAAAATATGTAACAGCGGGGGGAAAAAACGATGATCCTCTTTCACCTCCACCAGGCTGCAGTAAAAGCTCCACCACCCCAAACTGGAGATTCCATTCCATTTTTAGAATAAGACACTATAGTGTTATTGAGACTATACATTATTTTAGTGTCTGTCCCGTACGTTCTCGCGCATCATGTTTGCATTTCTGGAATGTGCTACAAGCTGTAGATATAATATCGCTCCACTTTCAAGACGTCGTCTGTCAAAGTTGACCCGTGACATGTCTAAGCACTCGGCCACCGCGGTGTGGAATTTAGCCGTAGCCCGCGAGAGTTGTACCTGGTGCCAGCCGGCTGCCGCACGCTGATAGGCTGCGGGGTATCCCATTCACACAGAAGCACACACACTCATACACACAAGTATGCAAAAATGCGATATCTGTTGGAGTTTAGTAGTTGGGAGCAGGGCACAATCTTTCAAGACGAGTTTATCAATTGGAAACCAACCTCATGATAAAAATAGTTAGAGCCCCCCCCCCCCCCCCCCCAAAAAAAAAGATGATAGTACGAAGACTATAATTTTTGTAACAAACAACAGCATGGACCCAAGACTCAAAATAACTGAATGATATACTTGAAATGGTACATTTCTGATTATGTTTGCTGGAATAGCATAACTCCCAAAAACATCTGAGGAGGCTGAGTAACTTATGTTATTCATATATTTTGATTGATTTTAGGAGAATGCTTTTAGTACTGCCCGTTATCTGATTTATTTGCTCTTTTTGGGGGGGGGGGGGGGGTCTAAGATCGATGCAAAAATGTAATCTAAACCTGGAGCGGGGGGAAATTCAGTGAACAAAGAGAGAGTAGGGGAAGAATGTATTCCTGCTTTAACCAGATTACCCTGAATGGGCTCGGAGGGAGCTTTTGAGCGACATCAGACAGACTGGCGTTCTAACTCTATCAGTGTACAGCCCCAATGAGTCGACTACTCCGAGAGGGAGGAGGAAAGAGGGATAGTGAGAGTGGAACAAGAGAAGGATGGGAAGACACTTGAGCTAGTAAGGATGGCTCCTGTCCCATGCATCTGTGTTTGCCAAGTCTAGACAGGCCAGGGACGAGAGGGGCGAGAGGAGCAAAGTGGCCAGGGGGTCGCGAGATGAGGAGGGGCAGGGTGTGCGAGGAGGAGGGCTGATGAACACCAAACAGTGAAGAGACAACTGTTTAACAGGAAGCTGGGAGCGCCCCGGTACCAACCTTGGCATGTTAGAATACATTTTCCAAACATGGCGGATCTATGACGATGGGCCGAAGACTGACCCCCCCCCCCCCCCCCGGGAAAAGACACAGTGTTTACAATGCAGGCGGAAGAAAACCTTGAGAAAAAACTATTGCCCGTGTGGTTGCCCATCAGTTTAGGCGGGGAAATAGGGTTTGGTCCAATGACATAAATGGTGATCTGCCAATTCTCCAGGACATGCTCTCGAAAACACTCGTCTGTCCATATGCCCTGTGCCCTGCCTCAGAAAACAAGCAACAGTTGAAACCAAACAGCTGAATGCTAAGCATTATCTCTGTTTGATGGCCATGTTCAATTTCCCAACAGTTCACCATTGGATAACGGTGCTTTACTGAGTGTGATGTTTCCTCATTGAATGGTGGAATTTGTGAATGAGCCAGTAGGGCCTTGGCACACTCACTCTCCCTGCAGAATGAGGAAGACATTGAGATCCCACCCACTGAGCCTCTTAAGAGTGGTGTGTGTGCGCGTGTGCATGTGCATGCGTGCGCGTGCATCTGATGGCCAGTGCAAGTGAAGTCCTGTACTCTGAAAGGTTCTCCTATACTGCGGTGGAGGCGCATGACTGTTTATGGAGTACCAGAGATGTCCGTTAGCCACTGTTTCGTTTAGCACCGCAAGAGAGAGATTCTAAGGCACGCACACAGCTGATATTGTTTGCTGTTGATGAGATCGTGCGTTATCACACACAATCAGCTGAAGAGGAACATTGTTTCACACTCTGAACACATCCATCGTTCTAACTGCTGGGGATCCATTGAAAATGTGGAAGGGGCTATTGTAGGATATATACAATGGCCGTGTGTCTGTGTGCTTCTTCCCTGTGCTGATGCTTCGCTGGGATGAGAGGGAGCCTTTTGTTTAAATGGCTCTGGTACAGAGAGGGTTAAACAGACGCTCAAGACTTCCTCCTGAGTGGAAAGTGGGCTGCTGAATAGTTGCAGCTCTTCACCGATACGGAACCTCTTGCACAGAGTGTAGCAGTCTGTCTAACACACACACCACCTCTGAGCAACCTGTGGCATTTGACACTGTGTTTGTATTGGGCCAATGTTGTGGCGGAGAGCTCCCCAACCCTGAAATGTGGAGCAAACACTCAGGGGTTTTTATTGATAGCAGTTTGTGCGGCTGATCTTTGTGAATGAAAATTGAGGTGTGTCGCTCCTCGTTTCCGTTCTTGCTTTGCCAAGCCTCCCCTGATAATGGTAAACAAATACGGCGGAGCGGGAGAGGTGAGTCATTTGGGAGGAAGAAAAGTTTACTTTACCGTAAAAAGAAAATAACCTGACGGCTAAGCCAATCCCTGCGTCCATACGGCCCCATCGACACTGAGTCATGTGACATTAGCCCCATGACGCCCCTCCTTACCTCTGCCCTTGTGTCATTCATACTGTAACCAATCTTATCTCTGGCTCCCTGCCCTGCCCATATTCACTAGTTTATATTCCCTTTGTTAAATACAGACACACTCAATTGGCCCCTGTTTGGCTTGTCACTTATTTGTCATTATGTAAAACAAGATAACGGAATTTGGCCAGGAGATAGGAAATGTTGGACACAACAGAACGGGGATGGAGCTCGACGGTGCTGGGTGACTGCAGCTTGGGGACAAGAGCTCCCAACTGGCCTGGCCCGGCCCATTTCCACTCTCTCTCTCTGGATGGTGAGGCTGAGTGATACCAGACCTGGGTTCAAATAATTGAACTTCCTTGTGCAACGGAACCAATAGAATAGCTGCAAAAGTGCAAATGCAAACCCCACCCATTTAGCACGTTTAGAGCCAACTGTAAAAGTTTTTGAACCCAGGACTGACTGACACACGGTAGGGCTGGGTTTCACATCGCCGATGCTTGGTACTGCTCAAACACACGACTACACAGGCGTTTGACACTTACCAGAAAAAAAACCTACGAGTGATGTTACAGCAGGAAGTCCAACATTAAAAACCCACATGAAGAATGAGTAATGGTGTGGTGGCTTTGAGAGACATGTTGGCTATGTGGAAGTTCCCCGTGTTGAAGTCTGTGAACTCTACACTAGAGGTTATAACCCAACAAAAGAGGACGTGTTCAATGGTGTACAGGTGCACATTTTGACTTCCTCATTTCCAATGCTTCCTGTCATCCCATAGTGCATCTTGGTTGCAGTATAAGGATTGGCAACAGCTCACGGCTCCTTATAACCACCTTTATGACTGCATGTGAATATATTCACAATGCACTATGCATTACACACAGGTGGTTCATAGAAGCTGTTAGCAGATCTGCGGGTGAACCTCTGGTCTAGGTAGTTAAGCCAGGTGCAGCAGCACCACAGTAGCCTACCTGAGGGACTGAAGTTGGGCCAGCGGAGTGTGTGTGTGGTTGTGTTGGGCTCAGTCTCACAGCGAATATGGCAGACTCATACACACAGGTGGGCGATTGTTGAGTTTATCAACTTGGCCCCATTTAATTAGTGTAATTAGTCTTGCTGAGGGCAATAAGAGACCGATAGGAGCTGACGGGCTCCGGCCGCGCACACCCACTAGCCCCGTTTGCTTTCAGATACGTTTGTATCTGCGCTAATCGGACACATTAATCACACAGTGCTCCCCAAAGCCGCCACTGATGTTTGCTGTTGCATTAGGACCTGTTATCTCAATTGGAGCCATTGGAGGGTGCGGTGAGAAGGGGAGGAGGAGTGTAGGGTAAGACTGCCTGCAGATAGACATTATCGTTCCATTGCCATTGTTGAGTATCGCTAATCCCCTTATACGATGATTAATAACCTTTTTCCGATTTTGTTATTTCATTATCAAAAACAGTTAGGTAATAGTGGTTTTGTTTTTTGTTAATGTGCTCCACAGCAATTTGCTACGATAGGTTGATACTCCTTTTATTTCCCTTACGATAGAGAGATCGCATAGTCATTTAGGGCCAGTTCACTGTATGGACTGGAGAGTCTGTAGCTAGGCCAGCCCCTGAAGATCGAGCCACTTTGATGACGCTGCTCTTTTCCTCCCGCACTCTCATTTTACTGTCTGAGCCCTCTCTATCCCCTCTTCTCTCTCTCTCTCCTCTCTCTCTCGCTCGGCATCCCTCGTTCTTTTCTTCCTCACGTCTATGAAAGACTTTCATCCGGAGGATCCCTTTATCATCCCTTCCTTAGCATACCAAAACCTGCTGCATTTCCACATGCTTTAACGTGCCATTAATGCTAATTGGAGGCTGGGGGCTCTGTAAAGGAGCCCTCTGCAGGCCTGTTTGTTCACCCAGCGGGGGGGTGCTGTGCGCTGGCCGGATGTGGGTACCTCTCGTCCCCTATCCCCCCCCCCCCCCCCCTGCCCCGGTCCGCCCTCCCGTAGTCCCCAGTCTGTGGTCGTACTGGTCGCTATGGCACAACTGTAGCATCCCCCCCTGTGCTGTGCTGTGTGTGTGTGTGTGTGTGTGTGTGTGTGTGTGTGTGTGTGTGTGTGTGTGTGTGTGTGTGTGTGTGTGTGTGTGTGTGTGTGTGTGTGTGTGTGTGTGTGTGTGTGTGTGTGTGTGTGTACGTGCGCACGCCTGGAGGTGTTTACCAGGCCTCTGTTTGCGCAGTTGGTTTCCTGCCTGGCTGCCTGAGAGTGACACAATCACCCTTCATGGCTGCAATGTGACAGTGTATGGCTTGCCCTGCACAGCATGGCTGGTTGGCCTAAAGAGGTGCCTGTGTGTGTCGTAGCAGCCACTAGTTAGCTAGGTGAATGTATCCGATAGCTGTGTGCTAGCAGCCTCTCATTCGGACCTATGGAACCATCTGACTGACTGGAGAATACTGGGAGTGGGGGGGTCACGTCCCATTATGGTGTAAAACACACGTGCATACACAGGAAGATGTGTGCGCACACAAACAGACACACACAGAAACATAATAATCGCACTGTTACTTTCAAGTCTTTTAACGTCGTCACCTGAGCTTCTCGACAATGGAGAATAATATCGGACGGCTGGGGTTATTTTGTCATTCGTTTATTACTGGCCCCGGGGGGAAACGTGTGTTGCGTTACGCCACGGTGAGCCCTGTGTGTAGCACTGAAGGAGCAAATTGGATTGGTATTACAGTATGTAAACCCGGTCCTATCCTGATGAGCCGCACAAACAAATTGGATTGGTGGCATGTAAATCTAATGCAGTTTGATGAGCTGTAGGGCTAAATTGAATTCTCAACAATGTAAATCTGCATCGGCTCGATAGGGTTCCCGGCGGGCCCGGGCTACTTAAATCATCCGATTGTTCCTCCTGTTACCAGATACAATCTCACTTGGCCATTTGCCACAGCCCTAATCTCTTTTTGATGGCTGCATAGGGATGTGGAGGGGGGAGAGAGTGGGGGAGATCCACTGAGCCTGTAAACATTTCTCTGATTGAGCCATCCATGTGTGTTTAATCAAAAGATGATTTCCAGACAGTCAAAGCTGTGTATCTGATTTAGATTCAGTGTTCTCTCCTTTTCTGTGCTCTAGCCCCTAACTAAGAATGCCTTTAACAATCTAATTTAGAATACACCGAATTGTCTTTTTGTATTTCTTCCACTTTATTAACACAGAAGTCTTGATTATTGTATGACGATGGTGTGTTTTTTGGGGCGGGTTGTTTCCACAGTTATCCGTACAGTGAAGACAGCAATCAGGGAAAGCAGTACATGAACACTAGATGCCCTGCCTGGTGTGACCGCGTCCTCATGTCTGCCACAGCTAAAGACCTGGTCTTAAAGGTGAGTTTTTAAGAAGCCTAAGACACATACACACGGCGATCTGCCAAAAACAGTCATTGGCAGACCATCACCCCGTGGTGTATCCCAGATTAATGTAGAATCTTGGATTGCCAATCGGGGATAGCATCACACCCTTGGTCTATGGCATCTGCTCTTCCTCCATCCCTCTTTCCTTCACATTCCGTCTCAACTTCTTCCCCTCTCCTCCATTCTCTCTCTTTCTTCAACCCACTCTGTTACTCTCACTTCTTCTCTCTCTCTGCTCTGCCCATGCTCTGCCAGCCTCCCAGATGGAGGGATTTACTGTGTGTGAATATTCATACGGTGAGTTTAAGCCCAGGGTCCACACAGACAGTATATATGTCCCCTATCTTCTAGCTTGCCAGCGGGCCATAATGGCCCTGTAAAGACAGAGATCTTGTGCTCCCTCTGTCTGCTCTTCCTCAGAGTCAACACAGTGGCAGAACCCAAAGCTGTGGCCCACCACCCTGCCTAAATCCAGGAGAGGCATTGTAAACTCTCAACCAATCTGCCACCACTCCCCTCCCTCCCCGTCAGCACGGCACCAGTTTGGGCTCCAGACTGTTGTCTTTCCCCTGTTGTTTGCTGGATTACTTGAAATATCTACCATGCTAGTCTCTCAAAAGTTGTTCACGTCTGACTGTGATGTTTAGAGAACATGGCGGATCTGGGGTTGGATAATGCAAAACTGTTTCTAAGACCTCTTCAGCACTTGGCATCTTCACAAAGTGCATCTCTTAACATGTTTACGATCAGCCTAACTTACCATTTTCCATGTAACTACAACTTTAAGAACTGCATCCTTTTTTGGTAAGTTTTCCTTGGTTGCGGTTGTTGTCGGGGAAAAAAAAGTTTGTGTAAATCTGTCATTTCAGTTTACACTGAGGTGTCCCATTTTTTGCTTTAATCAGCCCAATGAATAGATTGAGTTTGTCCACCTATTTGATTACTATGCTTTTTAAGGTGACAAGAGGAGAAATGTATTGTGTCTAAAAGTGCACACTCACACTTGATTAAGCTGGAGATGGTCCATGACAATAGAGCTGTTGGAAGGCATCTGGTGTGATAAATGAGACTAGATTACACCGGCGAGGCCAGCTGTAAATTTAAGTGAAGGCAGCCACCTTGACATGGCATGGCAGATGTTCAGTAGGCACAAAATTGTCCGAAATGGGGTGAAACAGAGAGAAACCGTCTGAACATGTCCACTGCAAAACATTTTGCTATGGTGTGCCCTATTGAACATGTCCCTGTACGGGGAGGAACTTGCCGTCCATGGCGACGAGAGAATGTTTAATGAACACAACACCAGAGCATCCCTTCCTCCACAGTAGCACCTCTCTTCTGTACTACCATAGTTGTGCCTGCCGTTTATCTGATGGTCTGGGTGTGTGCAGGAGTCTCCAGGATAAAAGCCCAGTACAGTAGTCCACTTCACAGTGGGAGTCTGCACACAACCACACTCAGTTCTCTGAGCTCCAGAACACACAAGGGAGGAGATAAAGGAAGTTGGCTTTCTAAAATATAACAATTCCTTACTAGCCTTTCTTCTCATCTGCTGTGGTTTTACAGGAAGGTTTGGCTAATCCCCCTTTCCAAAATACTTGCCCTCATCATTAGTTTTAAAAAAGAGACAAAAAGGCTATAAATTGTCCATAAATATTAGTTATTTATTTTCTCAATTACAGGTTAATTGCTTGTAATGTAGGGGAGCCTAATGTTAAAATGTTCACAGATTGGCTGATGATGCACTGAGCATACGCACGTGCGCGCACACACACACACACACACACACACACACACACACACACACACACACCACAGACAAACACACACACGCTCAGTCACTCCAAGGCAGCGTTACAGATTGTTGAGACATGGGCCTGAAAAACAGACGCCCACGTGGCATCGTCTATCATGGCATGGTCGGTTAACTCGCCGCCATGTTATTTTCTGCTTGCCGAGCCCTAACACGCCAAAGGTTGCCCGCTGCCTGCGCGGCACAGCGCCGGAGGGTGGATGTGTGATAATGAATGCTCAGCGGAGCGAGCGCTCTGTTTCTGCCGGAGGGCCCCCGGTAATTTGTTTATCTGTCTAAAGATTATGCAGCCCGAAAATCCACAATTTGATGCTGTCTTTGTAAATGATCAGGTCTCTATGTGATGAATGTATCCCGGGCTCCAGGAGTCAGCGACTTATGCGTTTGGCAGGCGGTTGGGGAAAGTGCCGGTGCGTGGCCCTATAGAAAGGTAGAGTGAGGTACCCGCCGCACGGTGCACGTCAGCGCACCAGTGACCTTAGACTAGCAGGATAGGTTTGAAGTTAATTTGGATTTAAGTTTCTGGTCCATTCTGAAGCTACTCGTTGTTTCTTCTCAAGTGGAAGCGCTCACCTAGTCACAACTGACGGCTCTCAGGCTCTTTAAAAAGTCTTCAGTTCTACCAGAGAAATGATTTATTATACTCTAGGCCTGAGGTTCATGTCTGTGTTTTGACACTTTCTTTGTGTGAAATATGGAAACATGATTCATTCATATGCTGTATGAGCTCATTTGTTTGGGAGGTAAATATGGTCTTGGTAACTGGTTTCCTTACAGTTCCTGTCCATTCACTGTATTTAATCTTCAAGTAAAATGTGCAATATTGACTTTCTGAAGTTGTATTAACTCTGTTAAAACTCTGTTGTTAGTTATAAATCAGTCATATGTAATCAACTGTAGGCTACTTCAGGATCAGGTTTAATAACACCGCATGAAATGTCTAAGATAAGAAATTTTCTTGTAATAACATTGTTAAAATGAAATCCGAGTAATGCTTATTTGACCTCGAAATGGCAACAAATAAAATGATTTGGCACACTGGGAGGAACATTTTTCTCTTTCGATTATGTTTTAGTTATTTGTTTACATTTTTATACTACTGTTATTTTAATATAATTATTTTAATGTTTTTTTTTTCTCAGCCTGAAAATGAGGAGAAGAACTTGGTCTATGACAATATAGGGCCCAACGTCTGCATGGGGGACCATAAGGTAACATCACAGACCTAGCCCACTTTTGTGTTGTGTTGTGTTTTGCCTGTTTGTGGGTATGGGTGGTTGTCTGTCTGTGTATGGATTTGTTTGTGTGAAATTGAGTACATTATTTCATCATGTTCTATTGTTTCAATTGAAAACTAAGTTTGCACTTTGTTGGAATATGGGATTTCCAGACATTTTCAATTAATGGAATTCGGTTTAGTCCTTGATTTTAAAGAATATGACTAGTACAACTACCTTACCTTATCATAACCAAAAACTAGTACTCAACTGACCTATTGCTGCAAATGCTTATGCATGTGCCTATAATGAAACCAAAAGTTGGCTGTCAACAGTCATATTGTGATCAGAGGCTATTTTGTCATGCTGACTTTATAGATAGTATTTAACACAGTCCCTCGAGTCTGTAGTGTCAGACAGTGGCTGTTAGGCTGACAGAGAGAGAGGCGCCTTAAAGCTGAACTCCTCAGTCTTTCATCATTACTTACTGTGGCCTGGACAGTAGTGTATGTGTGTGTGTGAGGGGACCTGGGTACAGAGATACTCCACCAGACCTAGGCCAAGAACCACATGCACCCGCTAAAATCACATTCTGCTTTGTTTACATTTTTTCCAATGTAGTTAGCACGCAGGTGAAAATATGTGCGTCCCCCTGGTATGTGAGTTTAGGGCGTGTGTCTTTGTGCGTGTTTGAAAGCTTTAAACTTGTATTGGCTCCATTTGCCTTTGCCCCTTCACACTCAGGGCAGGACTGTTGCTAACTGGCTCATTTGTCTCTCTGTGTCCCTCTGTCTGGCAGCCTGTCTACCTGTCCTTTCGTTTAACAACCGGGGCAGGTAAAGCTAATGCAAATAAGCACAAGTGTTGTAACGTGCAGTGATGTCTTGGTAAATATTTTTATTTATTATTAATAAATTATAGATTTTTACCGTCATTATTATTCTTATTAATATTCTTATTATTAATTAGGCTTCGGTTTCTTAAATTTTTTGCATTGCATTTTTTTAATTGTTTGTATAGTACATGCCTGACGCTGAGGCATAATTCTCATTGCGCCTCTGTTTTTTTCTTCTTTATTTTGTCAGGAAAGTGGTGCCAAAGGGTGGAAAAGATATCTGCGTGAAGCGCCTCTGTGAGAAGAACACGAGAGTTGGACACAGGATACACACACACACACACACACTGAAGACCCTATACAGACTTTTCAGCAGTGCTGACCAGTTGCAGTCGTTCTAACACCTCATTCATACAAGCTGTTGTTTTTCCACACAACACGTCAGTATCTGGACTACCCACCCGAGACACGTTTGCGATAAGACACATCTTACTGACCTCACCATTGCGACGCACCCTATTCCCCCAGAGAAAGGAAGGACAACTATTTTCCATGTCACAGCCTTGTTGCCAAAACTCTAATAGAAATTAGTCATAACTACATTATTTTAGATACCATATTTGCAATTTTAGGTACGCCTCTAACATAGAAGCTACTTCCATAAGATGTTTTTAAAAAGTGCAATGCAAAAAAAATTGTATATCTATATTGTTAGGTTTATTTGTACATTGGACAGTATAACATAGAGTTGTTGATGGTTTTAGTGCTGTTTTCTCTCTTCTGACCGAACTTTGTGGTCCCAATGTTTAGAATAGATCAATATTTTCACTTAATTTCATTTAGATTTTATTTTCGAGTTTTTTTTTTATTTGTCATTGCTGCCATGCCTCACATCAGCTGAGTCTCATTTTATATACTGTACTTTTTAAAGAGATAATTTATCATTCTTACCACAATTGTTATGCTGAAGTATATGGAGACAATATGGCTGCTGGGTGTTTCATCAGCCATGACCTTTGAATCTAACATTACAATGGAGAGAAGAAAAGAAAAAACTTTTCAGCCAACATGATTTATATAGCCTATCCAAGGATGTTTTAAGCAGTGCCATAGATCATATAAGATATTGTTTCATATATAGCAGTCTCACATTATTTCATTATTATTATTCTAACTTATTTCTGTGTAATAATATTATGGTTCTGAATGTGATGTTTTTAGATAGGCTTGGGTATCTATTTTTGTTACTGCATTATGGTGCCAAGTATTGTACAAAGAAATGAATTGTGTAAGAGTTAACATAAAATAGTTAAGTCCAACTAATAGATAAAGGTATTGATTATACATTGTAAAAAAACAACAACAAAAAAACGCTAAAGTCGGGAAAGACCAGGAAGAATTGCTTTTGAATTTTGTATGTAGCCTTCAACAGCCTTCACTGCTATGTTGCAAATGAAGGTCCTCTCATCGCTCGTCAGAGCGTTAAAAAGCGATTAGGGGAGGCTGTTGATGAAACGCGAAGGCTTCCTTTTATTGATTTAATTTACTACACTACAGAGTTCAGACTGTGTGAAGCCGTTAGATTGATCCAGGATTTTTTTTCTTCATCTAAATCACCGCAAGTTGAAATTATTTTGTGACTGCCGCTGAATTTGTTGTCTTGACAGTGTGATTTGATTCGTAGGCAAAACTGCTTGTTTTTCCCGCTGGTCACGTGATAAGAGAAGCTGCAGTTTGTTCACTTTTCAGCAGATAGAGATTCTATACCCCATTGACGTCATGGCCTCTAGTGTTGGTTATGCGGTTCTCAAGCAATAAAACCATTAGAACTCAATGGGTGTTTTGTCATCATTCCACCGCATCTATCACTTCAGCATTGCATACCGCACAACAAGATTGATTGGGTCTTATTATTTGTAAAACTTGCTCAACTTGCATGCGTGGCCACAATCGTTCAGAGGCTACGTGTGCATCGGGATTACCGTTTTCAAAGATGTTCGTGATATCAAATCAAGTTAAACCATGCAGCTTTAACGCCTTGATCACATCTACAGAGGTTGGCGCAAAATTAACGCATCATCATCTGGACATGTGTGCAACAAAAGTTCAACGTTCACCTTCTGCTACCATTTCTGTCAAGCCGTTCGATAAATCCAATTGATGCTCCACAGAACGCACTGCAACTACATCTGTAACACAATGATGCAAGGCAAACGCGGCGTTCCGTTGGAAATGGGTGTATTTCCTTTTTTTTAACCAAAATGCAATGACATTATCGGTGTGATCGAGGTTTACGTCTCCACTTTGGTAATTCTAGTCTTATGGTTATTTCAGATTGACTGGCCTTCTAGGCCTATTATGCTGCGTTTACACAGCCCAATTCTGATCATTTTTCGGTCTTTTGACCAATCACATCAGATCTTTTCACATCAGATTTTTTTCAGAGATGATCTGATTGGCCAAGCGACCAATTAGTGGAGGAAAGAAGGTCAGAATTGGGCTGCCTGTGTGGACGCCGAAAACATTATCCCGTGTTAGACATATATAGAAAACAGTTATGAATTTATGAAAAATTGCTAATTTCTATATTTCAAGTAAGTTAGAACCAGTGCATTTATATAATAACCAATACATGTAATAGGGCAATAGTGAAACGTGGTATAAAATATAGTACAATATGCAGTTTAATTAGTAGGGGCCTAGCACTATGGACATTTATATATTTTTCTGAAAATGTATTGATTTGTGCTTTAAAAATAGCGTACATTGTAGAATAGTCATTCTCTCTCCTATTGTACTTTAACCATGAATGAGCCCGAATCAAAAGTCCAAACTACACTTCAGAGCGTTAGGTCCAAAGAAAATCACTATTTCAAAATGAACTGTTCTGAGATGTGTGAAGTCTATATACTTTAAAAGGGATAAGGTAGTCTACACACTTCAAACTCTAATAATTGCAAACATAAAGTAGGCTATCATTTGGGGTTGTAACGCAAACAAATGGAGGCTATACCCTATAAACAACCCTCCATTCCAATTACTATATCTGGGTTTGTGAATGTAGACGATTTCGTTTTTGAAATGTTGAGAAAATTGGAAAAAAAATACAGATTTTATATGTAGCCTATATATTCATGGGACTCCCTATGTATAAACGTATAGACAGTGCATTGTTTAGGCCTAATCACCACCATCATTCACAACACCGTTGTCAAAAAAAGAGAAGTATAATATTGAGAATAACATTACAAGTAGTCTAATGTCAAGTGTAATTTATAGTTTGTCTTTGTTGGCCCATTTCACAAGACCTAGGCCTATTAGTTTAGTATAGGCCTATATTTTCACCAACGCAACTAACATTGAGCTATTCCATCTTGCGTACGCAAGTTTTACAAAAGTGCTGCAAAACATCTTAGACGGTCTTGGATAGAAGAAGCAAACAGGTTTCCGTTCATTATAATTTATTAGACCCATCTTTCTCAGTATTTGAGTGGGTCCCGATCAATGTTAAAATATGTGGTTATTCAATGAAGAGTAATTTCAGTGAAGATGAAAACTGTTCAAAAACAAAATTCCATTTTAAAAACAAAAGCTTGTTAAATAATTTATTTATAATACGTTTTTTTTCTTCCATCTTCGCAGAAGTAATAATACTCTCTTATTCCAACATAAACGATGGTCCAGTTCTCTATCTTTGTTTGATGAGGTAAAACATAAATTCCTTCAAATTATAGAACTGAGTTGAAATCGTTAAAACAAGCTTTTTACATTATAATTTACAACATTTGCATGTATACATTGTGTACCTGTATTGAATTTAGAATGGTAAAAGATGGAGAGATGGGTAACATTATTCGGCAATAATATAACAAAATGAAGCCGTAATATTGCGAGGGTATATGCTTATCGGGATTTGCGGGAAAGGCTGCCATGTCTTGTTTACATTGGTTTAATAACATAACTTACTCAGTAAAAAATATATACATCTCACTTACATTTTCGTTTGTACAACATAAATCATTCACACCACCCATCAGCGCCCTTTCTTTCCATTTGAACAATTTATACCCTGGTTAAATTAGCTTTAGAAGCACCGTGGAGTGTTTCAGTCTCTTCGCGACAAGTTGTCACGGTCATCACAAGGTGTCCGAGCTATTGCTGCATGGACTGATCAGGGAAAGGTTTGTAGCCTTGTGCTTTTTCAGAAGTCTTGTGATTTTTTCGTCGTCTGAATTAGGGTCCAGAGGTTTGTTGTACTCGTCATCATCCTCATTGTCCGAGCTTTCCTTCATCTTCTCAGTTTCAGAGTCATGTTTCTTTTTGGCTGTTGCCATTTCCGCTGCGTGTCTCTTCCGCCATTTGGTTCTCCTGTTTTGAAACCATACCTATTGGGAGAAGCAATAACATACAATTAAACACTTAATAAATACAATTATAAGACATACTTATAGTGGGTAGTAATTATTCTTCCAACATAAAAGGTATTACTATCTGAGTTGGAGCCAAAATAAAAACATTGCTAAACATGAAGTTATTAATAGCTCAAATTGCATAATAATGAAAACATAGTAACAGCATAGGCAAATACCACCAATGTTAACAATATTGGCAATAATAATAATAAGCCTGCTAATAATAATAACTGAGAATAACACACAGAACTGCCACATACCAATTTTAATTTTAAAACGATTAACATTTAGGCTTATAAATTAATTAATGTAAAAAGATGACTCAAGTAATGATACATACCTTGACTTGACTTTCAGTCATTCCTAAAGAGTAAGCCAGTCGAGCTCTCTCTGGGCCAGCAAGGTATTTCGTCTGTTCAAAGGTTTTCTCCAATGCAAAAATTTGCTGTCCAGAAAAAGTTGGTCTGGAGTGTTTTTTCTTTCCATCCTTGTCGAGCATCATGTTTGCTTGAGCTACAAAAAAGATTGAAGAGTCTAGTCAAAAATATGTAAACACAACAGTGATTAGTATATCATCATCAGTAGTAAACAGTTGTCACGAGTTTACTCCTGGAGAGAGACATCGTGTTGACAATCATAGCTAGGCTTAGAATATTAATTAAAACGGAAGCAATATAAATGGATAGCCCATCGAAATCGTTATGCATAGGTAGTTGTTATAAGTTATTTACAAGGAGAACCAAAACATAGGTTACCGAACAAATAAACAAATATCCTCGGCTATTCAAGAGATGTCTACATTAAAAAAGTAAAACATAACGATTTGTATAGCTGCATTTAAACATTTTTGCACTATACACAGCCAGATAACAAGCGTACCAGGACAGGGCACTCGAGGATCCCTCCAAGGGGAGCTCTGCATCACTCCGGGCCAGAATATGGGGGCTCTTCCTGGGAGATCCGTCAGGGGCTTCGGGTACCGAGAAACGGCTGCTGGGTTAAAGTACATTCCTGCGGTGGCCAAGCCGTTTATCCTTGGAAAGCCCGAGAGCAGCTGTCCAGCTGAGTTTATAGGTCTACCCAAGATATCGCTAATTCCATGTGGTGTCCCCAGGGCAAGCTGTGCGTTCAAATTATTGAGAGAAGGCGCCTTGAAGCCCACATGATTCTGCAAAGTGTAGGGAAATAAAGACGTTTTCATCTCGGTCATGTTATGCAATGCTGCCAGCGGTGTACTGCCTAGGACGAAAGCACTCTGCCTGTTAGCATCCATCTGCCCAACAGCTAACATTTGGGAGCATGAACCACCAAATTTGCTCGAGTAAATATAATAATAAACCGGAGAAAATAATAAATATAAAGGTCGATAAGCAGAGGCCACTACAGGAGCTTCTGAAGTATATCCTGGATACGGCAGCCACTGAAGGTTGAAACTTCAGAAAACAAAAACACTTCTTTAGGAGAGAAATTCTCTTGCGTTGTCGGACAAGTTTGATTTAAAAAAAAAATGTCTCTCCGGTTCAGACTGTCAATAGTGAGTTTGCCGCATGCGTCCACATCGAGAATCCTCTCGGAAGTCGAAGGATCTGATGATGTTTTTTAGTGGTTTTGATGGTGACCATAAGGGTCGGCTTTCTTCGTAAATTGACTCGAACTATGGCGTGAGTGAAGCGGGATGCACTGATAACCGTGCAGCAACCTGCATGCACATATTTCCCATTGGATAATGTTGAGTGAGAGAGCGCTCTGATTGGAGGGAACACACTCGGGTACTTTGCATGTGCGTCCCTTGGACAAAGCCACACTCTATCAAGATCGTCTTGTACTGCTATTAATGATGCATCATACGGTAGAAATCATTGTTTCAAGATTTGACAAATACGATTTATTTACAATATAACCCATTACCGATGACAATGTAAGTACATTAAACTCAATACAACTATGCTGTATGGTGATTTCATTGTTACCAGTGATGTGCAGGAGGTTGAAGATGCGATTATAGCCTTTGCATTTCTAGAAGAGGCATCCAGTATTTATTGAAAAGCATGCTTTATGTTTTGGGATTGTGGATATATAACAAGCATATAGACTAGGCATTTTATTTATTTATTTATTTTATTTAACCTTTATTTAACCAGGTAGGCAAATTGAGAACACGTTCTCATTTACAATTGCGACCTGGCCAAGATAAAGCAAAGCAGTTCGACACATACAACAACACATAGTTACACATGGAGTAAAACAACATATAGTCAATAATACAGTGAAAAAAAATAAAAATAAGTCTATATACAATGTGAGCAAGTGAGGTGAGATAAGGGAGGTGAAGGCAAACAAATATATGTATAAATAAATAAAAAATATAAAAGGCCATGGAGGCGAAGTGAGTACAACACAGCACGTAAAATAAAACTAAAAAAACAATGGAATGGTTGGTTTGCAGTGGAAGAAAGTGCAAAGTAGAGACAGAAATAAAGGGGTGCAAAGGAGCAAAATAAATTAATAAATAAATACAGTAGGTAAAGAGGTAGTTGTTTGGGCTAAATTGTAGATGGGTTATATACAGGTGCAGTAATCTATGAGCTGCTCTGACAGCTGGTGCTTAAAGCTAGTGAGGGAGATAGGTGTTTCCAGTTTCAGAGATTTTTGTAGTTCGTTCCAGTCATTGGCAGCAGAGAACTGGAAGGAGAGGCGTCCAAAGGAAGAATTGGTTTTGGGGGTGACTAGAGAGATATACCTGCTGGAGCGCGTGCTACAGGTAGGTGCTGCTATGGTGACCAGCGAGCTGAGATAAGGGGGGACTTTACCTAGCAGGGTCTTGTAGATGACCTGGAACCAGTGGGTTTGGCGACGAGTATGAAGCGAGGGCCAGCCAACGAGAGTGTACAGGTCGCAGTGGTGGGTAGTATATGGGGCTTTGGTGACAAAACGGATGGCACTGTGATAGACTGCATCCAATTTATTGAGTAGGGTTTTGGAGGCTATTTTGTAAATGACATCACCGAAGTCGAGGATTGGTAGGATGGTCAGTTTTACAAGGGTATGTTTGGCAGCATGAGTAAAGGATGCTTTGTTGCGGAATAGGAAGCCAATTCTAGATTTGACTTTGGATTGGAGATGTTTGATGTGAGTCTGGAAGGAGAGTTTGCAGTCTAACCAGACACCTAGGTATTTGTAGGTGTCCACATATTCTAAGTCAGAGCCGTCCAAAGTAGTGATGTTGGACAGGCGGGCAGGAGCAGGCAGCGATCGGTTGAAGAGCATGCATTTGGTTTTACTTGTATTTAAGAGCAGTTGGAGGCCACGGAAGGAGAGTTGTATGGCATTGAAGCTCGCCTGGAGGGTTGTTAACACAGTGTCAAAAGAAGGGCCAGAAGTATACAGAATAGTGTCGTCTGCGTAGAGGTGGATCAGAGAATCACCAGCAGCAAGAGCGACATCATTGATGTAAACAGAGAAGAGAGTCGGTCCAAGAATTGAACCCTGTGGCACCCCCATAGAGACTGCCAGAGGCCCGGACAACAGACCCTCCGATTTGACACACTGAACTCGATCAGAGAAGTAGTTGGTGAACCAGGCGAGGCAATCATTAGAGAAACCAAGGCTGTCGAGTCTGCCAATGAGGATGTGGTGATTGACAGAGTCAAAGGCCTTGGCCAGGTCAATGAATACGGCTGCACAGTATTGTTTCCTATCGATGGCGGTTACGATATCGTTTATGACCTTGAGCGTGGCTGAGGTGCACCCATGACCAGCTCTGAAACCAGATTGCATTGCGGAGAAGGTGTGGTGGGATTCGAAATGGTCGGTAATCTGTTTGTTGACTTGGCTTTCGAAGACCTTAGAAAGGCAGGGTAGGATAGATATAGGTCTGTAGCAGTTAGGGTCAAGGGTGTCCCCCCCTTTGAAGAGGGGGATAACCGCAGCTGCTTTCCAATCTTTGGGGATCTCAGACGACACGAAAGAGAGGTTGAAGAGGCTAGTAATAGGGGTGGCAACAATTTCAGCAGATAGTTTTAGAAAGAAAGGGTCCAGATTATCTAGCCCGGCTGATTTGTAAGGGTCCAGATTTTGCAGCTCATTTAGAACATCAGCTGACTGTATTTGGGAGAAAGAGAAATGGGGAAGGCTTGGGCGAGTAGCAGAGGGGAGGGCAGTGCTGTTGTCCGGGGTGGGGGTAGCCAGGTGGAAAGCATGGCCAGCCGTAGAAAAATGCTTATTGAAATTCTCGATTATAGTGGATTTGTCGGTGGTGACAGTGTTTCCTATCTTCAGAGCGGTTGGAAGCTGGGAGGAGGTGTTCTTATTCTCCATGGACTTTACGGTGTCCCAGAACTTTTTTGAATTTGTGTTGCAGGAAGCAAATTTCTGCTTGAAATAGCTAGCCTTGGCTGTTCTAACTGCCTGTGTATATTGGTTTCTGGCTTCCCTGAAAAGTTGCATATCACGGGGGCTGTTCGATGCTAATGCAGAACGCCATAGGATGTTTTTCTGTTGGTTAAGGGCAGTCAGGTCAGGAGAGAACCAAGGGCTATATCTGTTCCTGGTTCTAAATTTCTTGAATGGGGCATGCTTATTCAAGATGGTGAGGAAGGCATTTTTAAAAAATGACCAGGCATCCTCTACTGACGGGATGAGATCAATATCCTTCCAGGATACCCCGGCCAGGTCGATTAGAAAGGCCTGCTCGCTGAAGTGTTTCAGGGAGCGTTTGACAGTGATGAGTGGAGGTCGTTTGACCGCTGACCCATTACGGATGCAGGCAATGAGGCAGTGATCGCTGAGATCTTGGTTGAAAACAGCAGAGGTGTATTTGGAGGGCAAGTTTGTTAGGATGATATCTATGAGGGTACCCGTGTTTACGGAATTGGGGTGGTATATATAAAGATATATATAAAAATTACCCTTATTTTGGTTTCGTGTTGTGTTGTAAATCATTTTTATAGTGCGGGTCAAGACAAACATAGTGAGTCTTAAAGATGGTATCACTTGGCCTACTCAATAGAAAATCAAGATAAGCGATTTGATCTGTATCACTGTCCCTGGTCAGAGGCACCGATATCTCTACCCTGGTAGCCTTCACAGTGTCCAAACTGACAACTAAACCGTGTAACAGATAGACCTGTCTTTTTTTTTCATTACTCAAATTATCATTGTTGTTTTTGCATTATTTCCGTGATGCGATAGGACCTGGACTGAGAAAACCGCGTGGCTCTAGACGTCATCAAATTGAGTGCTGCTTCAAGCGACCGCGCTAATATTTTATGGAGATGTATGAATGTTGTTAGAGTGAAATATGGCCACGTTAGAATTTGAAGGGTTCAGCAAATGCACCTTGGACCTTAAATAACCGAGAGAAGTATGTTCATTCTAAGGGGTTTGAAAAAGTAAAGGTTTTCCAATTTTGCACAGCATTTCTTTAGGCAATTTAGTTAACAATAAGCCTATAGAGAGATAGAGAGATAAAACCAGTCTATAGTTAGTGACATTTTCAAACCTGTTAAAAACATGAATAATACTATAATTGGATTTCACATATTTGTTTGTTCATTGTCATTATTTTAGGTCATATTATCCACAGTCAATATAATGTTATTGACGACGTGTTATGTAACTATTTCATCGGAAAGGGCAGGTGATGAAAGCTATCTTCATCCGTCAATTCACTCATTCGTTTTCACAGTCATTGGAAAGTTCTATTAGGCAATAATCCATCAGGGGGGAAAAAAATAATTTCACCTGCAACCAACTGCAATTGCACAGAGAATAATGTAAGAAAAGGCCATTTATTTTTAAAAACCATATTGTGAAATGATCAATACTTTGTGATTGAATAATCTTTTGCCCACTAGTAGCCTATGCATTTTCCGTCTTGATGCAGCAGCCTATGCCAGATAGTGGCACATTTACAGGCCATAACTAAATGGGGCTATTAGTTTCGTTCAAATTCATAATTAACAAATGTTTTGTAATTATTATTTATCAACCAACTTTTTGGAATGCATTCTCCACCACAGTATTTCTACTACTAGTGTGCTCATCAGCCTGTGCATTTGTAGGCCTACTAAGCAGCACGGTCGATTCAAAATCGTCTCAAACTATCTATATCTTGACTTTAACATAAACTAATTTTATTTTCACTAATTACAGGAGGCCTTTATTATGGAGTTTTATTATAGGTGCCTTACAACTTATTAATTGTAAAAACGCAATATTATATCAGATATTTGAATTATATCACCCTGTAAACGCATTAGTTTGTTATTACAAGTATTACAAGTATTGAAGGTAGGCCTATTACAAATATATATATATATATATATATATATATATATATATATATATATATATATATATATATATATATATATATATATATCTTATTATTATTATTAATCATCGATATAAGTAATTGACTGTTGTTTACAGCGGGAAGGGTAACCTGTACGCAATAGGCAAGTGTGCCCATCACATTGCATGTAAAACAAAAAACGAAATATACAAATTAAAATTATAATCGAACATTTTAATGTTCAATTTAATGAATTCGTTGTTATAATTGTTTTATATCTCATGATTGAATTAAAGTGAAGTTTAAAGCTAATACCGATCAGAAAAAAAGCTGACGTCAACTTTAACATTGAAGTAAATAAACCATTTTACAAAAATGCCAGAGGCACGAATCCCAGATGATAGTTTCGAAGAGCCCCCTCTTGGCGTCAAGAAGAGTTGTTTATCAGAGACTATTTCACAATTTGCTCCAAACTAAATCCAGGTAAGTAGGCTAAAATAAAATAAAAAAGCCTAGGCCATCACCCACTAAACTCATAGCACACACCCTTGAGCAGAGGTGTAAAGTAACTAAGTAAAAATAATTTTAAGTAGGTTACTACTTAAAGGCCCAGTGCAGTCAAAAACGTGATTTCCTGGGTTTTATCATTTACATATATTTCCACACTATGAGGTTGGAATAATACTGTGAAATTGTGAAAATTATGATAATGCCCTTTTAATGTAAGAGCTGTTTGAAAAGATCACCTGAAATGTCAGCCTGATTTGGCTGAAGGGAGTTTTGGCCTTCCATGGATGCATCACCATGCAATAAATTAGTTAATAGACCAATAAGAAAGAGACTTCCAAACCTCTCTACCAATAACAGCTAATTCATTTCCAGTTTTCCACTCCCTACTCAAACCTCTCCCAGTCAGTCCTAGCTAAATTATTTATTGAGAAATTGCTGTCTGCAATAAATTATTTTTGTTTCTTTTTGGCCATTTTAATTGAACACAATCACAGTAAGGTATACTTCATTGTTACCATGAAATTATTTGATATTGAGATAAAAAAAAATAATTAAACGTCTGCATTGGACCTTTAAGTCTTTTTTGGGCGTATCTGTACTTTACTATTTATATTTTAGACAACTTTGTCTTCACTACATTCCACAAGAAAATATGTACTTTTTATTCACATACATTTTTCCTGACACCCAAAAGTACTCGTTACATTTCGAATGCTCAGGCAGGACAGCAACTGAGCAACACAGTCCAATTCGCGCACCTTCAATTTAACTCGTAATTTCTACCGCCTCTAATTTCGCGGACTCACTAAATACAAATACTGTGTTTGTAAATTCTGTCGATATGAGGTTCTGTTGAGTTTATAATGCTTTCAGAAACTATTCACACCCCTTGAATTTTTCCACATTTTGTTGTGTTAAAGCCTGCGTTTAAAATGGTTTACATTGAGATTTTGTGTCACTGGCCTACACACAATACCCCATAATGTCAGAGTGGAATTAGGTTTTTCGATTTCTTTCTAAATTAACTAAAAATGAAAAGCTTAAATGTCTTGATTCAATAAGTATTCAACCCCTTTCTTATGGCAAGTTTAAATTAGTCCAGGAGTAAAAATGTGCGTAACAAGTCAGATAATAAGTTGCGTGGACACTAATAGTGTTTAACATGCTTTTTGAACGACTGCCTCATCTCTGTATCCCACACATACAGTTATCTGTAAGATCCCTCAGTCGAGCAGTGAATTTCAACCATTGATTCAACCACAAAGACCAGGGAGGTTTTCCAATGCCTCGCAAAGAAGGACACCTATTGGTAGAAGGGTACAAATAAAAAAAAGCAGACTTTTAATATCCTTTTGAGCATGGGGAAGTTATTAATTACACTTTGTATCAAAACACCCAGTCACTACAAAGATACAGGCGTCCTTCCTTACTCAGTTGCCGAAGAGAAAGGAAACCGCTCAGGGATTTCACCATGAGGCCAATGGTGACTTTAAAACATTTACAGAAAAAATTGAGGTTGGATCAACAACATTGCAGTTACTCCACAATACCAACCTAATTGACAGAGTGAAAAGAAGGAAGCTTGTACAGAATAAAAATATTCAAAAACATGCATCATGTTTGCAACAAGTCACTAGAGTAATACTGCGAAACAATTGGCAAAGAAATGTAAGTTTTGTCATGAATACAAGGTGTTATGTTTGGGGCAAATCCAATACAACACATTACTGAGTACCACTCTTCATATTTTCAAGCATCGTGGTGGTTGCCTCATGTTATGGGCATGCTTGTAATCGTTAAGGACTGGGGAGTTTTCAGGATAAAAAAGAAACGCAATGGGAGCTAAGCACAGGAAAAATCCTAGAGGAAAACCTGGTTCAGTCTGCTTTCCACAAGACAGTGGGCGATGATTTCACCTTTCATCAGGACAATAACCTAATACAGACGGCCAAATCTACTCTGGAGTTGCTTACCAAGAAGGCAGTGCATGTTTCAGAGTGGCTGAGTTACAGTTTTGAATCTGCTTGAAAATCGATGACAAGAACTGAAAATTGTTGTCTAGCAATGATCAACAATCAATTTGACAAAGCTGGAAGAATAAAAAATAAATAAAAAAATGGACAAAAGTTGCGCAATCCAGGTGTGGAATGCTCTTAGAGACTTACCAAGAAAGACACACAGCTGTAATCACTGCCAAAGGTGCTTCTACAAAGTATTAAATCAGGGGTGTGAATACTTATGTCAATTGAATATTCCTGTATTTCAATTTCAATAAATTTGCAAACATTTCTAAAACATGCTTTCACTTTGTCATTATGGGGTATTGCGGCGTTTGTCAGACCCCATAAAACATCCCAAAAATGGTTCTTCTCATGAAAATGTCTTTAGTGTCTGGTTTAGGCTACAAACTAATGTCCCCACCCACCATTGAAAGCTGACTCTCACTATGTCGGTTGTTTTGCTGTGTGACGCCCACAAGCCTTACAAGACTTGTCTGAATGTAACCTGGTGCCAGTTTTTTAAAATAATGGAATTATGGCAGTACCTTTGGCCCAAAAAACCTGTTAAATATGGGTAAAAAATGTATCGCAATAATTTCCTTAGCTTTCAGATATACAGTAGGACAAACATTTCAAAACATACTCTTCCTTTTGATTTATTTTGTAACAATGTGTTCTGTATGAATATATTCTTCAGTCAACATTAGCCAGCATCAGAGTCAACATGGGTTAGCATCCCTGTGGAATGCTTTCAACACCTTGTAAAGTCCATGCGCCGACTGATTGAGGCTGTTCTGAGGGCAAAAGGGGGTGCAACTCAATATTAGGAAGGTGTTCCTAATGTTTTGTACACTCAGTGTATATACACTCACCGGCTAGTTCATTAGCTAGTACAAGGGTCGGACCCCCCTTTGCCTCCAGGGTAGCCTGAATGCTTTGGGGCATGGATTCTACACTGAGTGTTCAAAACATTAGGAACACCTTCCTAATATTGAGTTGCACCCCCTTTTGCCCTCAGAACAGCCTCAATCAGTCGGCGCATGGACTTTACAAGGTGTTGAAAGCATTCCACAGGGATGCTAACCCATGTTGACTCTGATGCTGGCTAATGTTGACTGAAGAATATATTCATACAGAACACATTGTTACAAAATAAATCAAAAGGAAGAGTATGTTTTGAAATGTTTGTCCTACTGTATATCTGAAAGCTAAGGAAATTATTGCGATACATTTTTTACCCATATTTAACAGGTTTTTCCATGACAGCCTGACCAGGTGAAAGTTATGATCCCTTATTGATGTCACATGTTAAATCCACTTAAATCAGTGTATAGATGAGGGGGAAGAGATATGTTAAAGAATGATTTTTAAGCCTTGAGACAATTGAGACATGGAGGTGTATGTGTGCCATTCAGAGGGTGATTGGGCAAGACAACATATTTCAGTGCCTTTCAATGGAGTATGGTCGTAGGTGCCAGGTGCACTGGTTTGAGTGTGTCAAGAACTGCAACACTGCTGGGTTTTTCACGCTCAGACGTTTCCTGTGTGTATCAAGAATGGTCCACCACCCAAAGGACATCCAGCCAACTTGACACAACTGTGGGAATCATTGGCGTCAACATGGGCCAGCATCTGTGTGGAACGCTTTCGAGACTTTGAAGAGTCTATGCCCCAACGAACTGAGGCTGCTCTGTAGCCAAGTCTAAAGTAGGGATAATGAAGATTACAGTATTATTATTGCAAAATTATAGACTAAAACTCACAGTATCATCGGAAGTATTATCGTTTACGACATGAAATAAAGGATATAAATCAAACCAATAAACAGAACACAACATGAGGTCAATAACAGCCCAGAGTCCTACCCAGGTATCATATCTGAGAATGAGGCTCCTAATTTGATTGGATCATATATGATTTAGATACCGGAGTTACTGTCGAGAAATACCAATCACTTTTTTTTATACACCCCAGAGAGATAAAGAGCAGACACCATTATCTGACGCTCGTCAATGTTCCAGCTCAGCGCCGCATCTGATCCAGACACATAACAGGGTTGAGTGCGCACTCTAGCGACACAAACTTTGTCCTACAATACAAACGTGGGTTATCGTCAGACCTTGGCTCGCGTGGGTCAATTCAATTGATTCCATATGGATTACCAAGGAAGCCATCTTCAAAGCAATCAAGGGGGAGATTATTGGTCATTTGATCATATACTGGACATCATAAAGAAACACACATGAAGGATAGTGTGAGCCTCTGTGCTGTACACCGTTGGAGCAAGGACACATGAGAAACTGTCTGGTTTATAGCGCAAATCCATCATGACTTGTGTTGCTCCTGAATTCTCAAGGGTCGAAAGTTCCATTAGACCATATAGCTTGTATGACACAAGTGAAAAACATAACTCACAAAGCTCTTCAGGAGCTGTACAACACTTGACATCCTCTGGCAACAGCATATCAGGCTATTGGCGTTCAGTACTTTAATAAAAATGAACAAATATTGGTGCAGTATTAGATGCTGAAAACTTGAATGTAAAGGTACTGAAATTGACACTGTGTGTGTGTGTGTGTGTGTGTGTGTGTGTGTGTGTGTGTGTGTGTGTGTGTGTGTGTGTGTGTGTGTGTGTGTGTGTGTGTGTGTGTGTGTGTGTGTGTGTGTGTGTGTGTGTGTGTGTGTGTGAGAGAGAGAGAGAGAGAGAGAGAGAGAGAGAGAGAGAGAGAGAGAGAGAGAGAGAGAGAGAGAGAGAGAGAGAGAGAATACACCATTCAATGTGCTATTGTGGTAGGGAATTGGGATGGCCACCGTTGGTCTGACGAACTCTAACATGTGGTGAGGTCAATGAGCAGGGAGGTAAAATGGCTGTCAGTATCAAGACTACGCGTTGACATTGGCATTGCAGTGACCTTCGTACACCACCTTGCAACCGTATGAAGAGGTTTGTACCTCTTAGGTCTTAGGCTTAGGTGTTGGACTGACAGTTGCAGGGATCTGTGTTCAATTCCCAGTTGGGGTACCCCCAGAATGAGCTCTTCTGGTGTTAGTAGTGTTATGGCGTTATGAAGGTTCGTCCAGCTGTAAGATAGAGCACGGGGCCACGCTTTCCAAAAGGAAGGGGACAGCGACCTTATAATGACCTGGTCAAGAGGTTTAAACCCGTTGATGTTATGGCTAAAGTGTTGGACTGACAGTCACAGGGCCCGTGTTTAAGTCCCACAGCAGTACTGTTTTTCAGATGTACTTTGACAGTAGAATCGTAATTCACGTGTCTTTACCATTCATTTATGTTAAGTAGAAAAAGCCTAAATACTATGCGGATTTTTTCCTGACTACATGGTTCAACAATAATACAGAGATAAACACTTTTCTATATCTCCACTAGATGGCGACAAATACTAAAGAGAGAACACAGCCACACACCCATGAAGCAAATCAAATCAAATGTTATTTGTCACATGCGCCAAGTACAACAGGTGGAGACTTTACAGTGAAGCGCTTACCTATGAGCCCTATCCCAACAATGCAGAGTTAAAAAGTAAGATTTTTGTGTTTTTTATTTTAAAAAAGGAAACAGTACTGGTACCGAGTTAATGTATGAGGTAGTTGAGGTAATTGAGGTAATATGGACATTCCATGTAGGGATTTTCGAATCTGGGCAAGTTGATTTATCAGGATATTACTGCTCAGCTTTTGAAGACATAGCAATATATATTTTTCAACTTTCACTGTACATTTGGAACTGTATCAGTTTTTTTACATTTAAAAAAAATGTAACTAGGCAAGTCAGTTAAGAACAAATTCTTAATTACAATGACGGCCTACACAGGGCCAAACCTGGATGACGCTGGGCCAATTGCGCGCCACTCTATGGGACTCCCAATCACGGCCAGTTGTGATACAGCCTGGAATCAAACCAGGGTCTGTAATGATGCCTCTTGCACTGAGATGCAGTGCCTTAGAACGCTGTGCCACTCGGGAGCCCCATTAGGAATAATGACAGGATATGAAAAGTGATGAAAAATATCCCACTGGATACACTACGTCATTTCAACGTGGATAATTGAGTAATATTTGGTTGACATATTGATTTTCATTTATTTAACTAGGCAAGTCAATTAAGAACAAAAATATTATTTACAATCAAGGTCTACCAAGTGGTAAAATGCCTCCTGCGGGGACGGGGGCTTGGATTTAAAATAAACATCTGGGAGTCTCTTGGAAATTCTGTGGGGAAGATTACGGTTATTTGATTTATGGAGCTGATAAAGTTAAATTGTTAACTATTCAGAGCTTGTGCATCTGTTGTTGACAGACAGTGCATTCGGAAAGTATTCAGACCCCTTTTATTTTTCCCCACATTTTGTTACCTTACAGCCCTATTCTAAAATGTATTAAATCTTTTTTTACCCTCATCAATCTACACACAATACACCATAATGAGAAAGCGAAAACAGGTTTTTATAAAATGTTGCACATTTATTAAAATAGAAAACAGAAATATCACATTTACATAAGTATTCAGACCCTTTGCTATGAGACTCGAAATTGAGCTTAGAAGCATCCTGCTTCCATTGATCATCCTTGAGATGTTTCTACAACTTGATTGGAGTCACCTGTGGTAAATCCAATTGATTGGACATGATTTGGAAAGGCACACCTGTCTATTTAAGGTCCCAGGGGAGCAACTTTCACTGGGGACTTGGGGGACATGTCCCCTCCACATTCTGAAAGTGCATTTTTGTCCTCCCCAGTTTTATAATTGGAATGTGACACAAAACAAGGCAGCAGTGTGCTTTAGGAGCATTCGGACGCCTCCGAGCGTTCGGGGAGGCTGTTTGGAGCGTTTATCTGACTGAATAAAAAAACAAATATATATATATATATATATACATATATATATACAGTACCAGTCAAAAGGTTGGACACCTACTCATTCAAGGGCTTTTATTTATTTTTACTATTTTCTACCATTGTAGAATAATAGTGAAGGCATCAAAACTATAAAATAACACATATGGAATCATGTAGTAACCAAAAAAAGTGTTAAACAAATCAAGATATGTTTTATATTTGAGATTGCCTTGATGACAGCTTTGCACACTCTTGGCATTCTCTCAACCAGATTCATGAGGTAGTCACCTGGAATGCATTTCAGTTAACCAGGTGTGCCTCGTTAAAGTTCATTTGCGGAATTTCTTTCATTCTTAATGCGTAGAAGATAGTAAAAATAAAGAAATATCCTTGAATGAGTAGGTGTGTCTAAACCTTTGACTAGTACTGTATATATACAGTATATCTCTTTTTAACAGGACAAATCTGAGGGGGCATGTTCCCCTGTGCCCCCTATGGACATGACACTTCTGTTTACATAGATGTTCACAGATGACAGGGCTGGGACATAAAGGATGGTCAAAAGAATTACCCAGTTAGGGTTTCAAGGTGCTTCAAGCCATCAAAATGAACCAAACTTGCTCTAGTCAGCTTGCTTATGCAACAACAACACAGTGTCTTTAAAACCTTTCATGATGTGATTTGCCAGACCTCATTTTTACCTTGGGAATCAGATAAAGAACATTCAACTTTGCTCATAACTTCTGTATGGTGTTTTTGACAGGAGGATTCCAACCTCTAATGTTGAGATGAGATAACAACGATAAGAACAGAATAATCATCCAGTCTCTGACAAAATATTCTCAAATAATATTCAAACAAATATTCTTACAGACCAAAAAATAGATCACACACATCTAGGAATAAAACTTACACTGTAGGAGTTCTGACGTTGCAGTTGTTTATTTTTTAGATCTCTGGAATGAAACATGTCAATCAAGAAACATGAACCTTTTACGGATATGTTAACGTCTTAAAAAATAGAGACAGTTGGGGGTATTTGGAAAGTTAATTTGTTAGTGGTTTTTACCCAAATGATGTCTGTGTTCTTTAGGGTGACTCACTTTTTCTGAAACCAAGTTCAGTGGAAAGACAGTTCCTCTCTCTCTCCTGCTCTGCGGCTTAATTTAACGATAATGAATTCAATAATAGTATGCTATGTTTGCTAAGATGTAATAACTCACAATCTAGCCACCTGCTGGTTTCCAAATGCTCTTGTAGTTTTTTGGTCAGTAATGTGCACTTTCTTATCCAGCAGCACAACATTAGCACACTAACAAGCTCATTTATAGGGGGTAGGAGACAGATGAAGTACAGTAAGTCATATTATGTGCCATTATGGGAGTCTGCCTCTTGCCATTATGGCCCTCTTTATGTCCCCCTGTCTCGCCTCTCTCCATGATCTACTTTGAGCATTCACACAGATGCCTCAAGAAATGAAATACACTTGCAGTGTCCTTGTTTAAAGCCAAACTACAGTATAAATCTGTCAGCTGTCAAATAGAGATACAGTTTTTTCAGCTGTACCCGCTTTCCCCTAAACCTGCCATACATTTACCAGCATGTCACATGGGCAACCAGGGGGGACAAAAATCCTAGACCACCTTTACTCCACACAGAGAGATGCATACAAAGCTCTCTCCCGCCCTCCATTTGGCAAATCTGTCCACAATTCTATCCTCCTGATTCCTGCTTACAAGCAAAAACTAAAGCAGAAAGTACCAGTGACTCGGTCAATACGGAAGTGGTCAGATGACGCAGATGCTAAGCTACAGGACTGTTTTGCTAGCACAGACTGGAATATGTTCCACGATTCATCCAATGGCATTGAGTAATACACCACCTCAGTCAAAGGCTTCATCAATAAGTGCATCGATGACGTCGTCCCCACAGTGACCGTATGTACATATCCCAACCAAAAGCCATGGATTACAGGCAACATCCGCATCGAGCTAAAGACTAGAGCTGCGCTTTCAAGGAGCGGGAGACTAATCCGGACGCTTATAAAAAATCCCGCCATGCCCTCAGACGAACCATTAAACAAGCAAAGCGTCAATACAGGATTAAGATTGAATCCTACTACACCGGCTCTGACACTCGTCTGATGTGGCAGGGCTTTAAAACTATTACGGACTACAAAGGGAAACCCAGACACGAGCTGCCCAGTGACGAGAGCCTAACAGACGAGCTAAAAGCCTTTTATGCCCGCTTCGAGGCAAGCAATACTGAAGCATGCACAAGAGCACCAGCTGTTCTGGATGACTGTGTGATAATGCTCTCGGCAGCCGATGTGAACAAAACCTTTAAACAGGTCAACATTCACAAAGCCGCTGGGCCAGACGGATTACCAGGACGTGTACTCAAAGCATACACGGACCAACTGTCAAGTGTCTTCACTGACATTTTCAACCTCTGCCTGACCGAGTCTGTAATACCTACATGTTTCAAGCAGACCACCATAGTCCCTGTGCCCAAGGAAGTGGAGGTAACCTGCCTAAACGATCACCGCCCCGTGGCACTCACTTCGGTAGCCATGAAGTGCTTTGAAAGGCTAGTCATGGCTCACATAACGGCATCCTCCCGGAAACCCTAGACTCACTCCAATTCGCATACCGCCCCAACAGATCCATAGATGATGCAATCTCAATCGCACTCCAAACCGCCCTTTCTCACCTGGACAAAAGGAACACCTATGTGATAATGCTGTTCATCGACTACAGCTCAGCAATCAAACACCATAGTGCCCACGAACATCATCACAAAGCTAAGGACTCTGGGACTAAACAACTCCGTCTGCAACTGGATCCTGGACTTCCTGAGGCTGCCCCCATGTGGTAAGAGTAGGCAACAACATGTCTGCCACGCTGATCCTTAACACTGGGGCCCGTCAGGGGTGTGTACTTAGTCCCCTCCTGTATTCCCTGTTCACCCACGACTGCGTGGCCAAACACGACTCCAACACCATCATTAAGTTTGCTGACGACACAACAGTGGTAGGCCCCGACACTGACAATGATGAGACGGCCTATATGGAGGAGGTCAGAGAACTGGCAGTGTGGTGCAAGGACAACCTCTCCTTCAATGTGAGCAAGACAAAGGAGCTGATCGTGGACTACAGGAAAAGGAGCGCCAAACTGGCCCCCAACATCAACGGGGCTGTAGTGGAGCGGGTCGAGCGTTTCAAGTTCCTTGGTGTCCACATCACCAATGAACTATCATGGTCCAAACATACCAAGACAGTCGTGAAGATGGCACGACAAAACCTTTTCCCCCTCAGGAGACCGAAAAGATTTGGCACGGGTCCCCAGATCCTCAAAAAGTTCTACAGCGGCTCCATCGAGAGCATCCTGACCGGTTGCATCGCCGCCTTGTATTGTAACTACTCGGCATCTGACCGTAAGGCGCTACAGAGGGAAGTCTGAACGGCCCAGTACATCACTGGGGCCAAGCTTCCTGCCATCCAGGACCTATATAATAGGCGGTGTCAGAGGAAAGCCCATAAAATTGTCAGAGACTCCAGTCACCCAAGTCACCCGCACGGCAAGCGGTACCGGAGCGCCAAGTCTAGGACCAAAAGGCTTCTACCTCCAAGCCATTAGACTGCTGAACAATTCATAAAAATTGCCACCGGAAAATTTACATTGAACCCCCCTTGTACACTGCTGCGACTTGCTGTTTGTTTGTTACCTATGCTTAGTCACTTCGCCGCCACCTACATGTACAGATTACCTGGCCTGCACTGCTCACTGACTCGGTACCGGTGCCCCATGTATATAGCCTTGTTATTGTTATTGTTATTCTTATTGTGTTACTTTTTATTATTATTTTTTGTTTTTTAGCCTATTTGGTAAATATTTTCTTCTTCTTGAACTGCACTGTTAGTTAAGGGCTTGTAAGTAAGCATCAATCTTCCGGCGCCGAACAGGATGGCTGCTTCGCTTCGCGTTCCTTGGAAAATATGCAGTATTTTGTTTTTCTATGTGTTATTTCTTACATTGGTACCCCGGGTGATCTTAAGTTTCATTACATACAGCCGGGAGGAACTACTGAATATACGATTAACGTCAACTAACCACCCTTCCTACCAGGAATATGACTTTCCCGAAACGGATCCAGTGTCTTGCCTTCCACCCAATACAATGGACCTGATCCCAGCCGGCGAAGCTACACGACGCCGAAAAAGGGGCAAACGTAGCGGTCTCCTGGTCAGGCTTCGGAGACGAGCACATCGCGCTCCACTCCCTAGCATACTACTCGCCAATGTCCAGTCTCTTGAGAATAAGGTCGATGAAATCCGAGCACGGGTAACATTCGAGAGAGACATCAGGGATTGCAACGTGCTCTGCTTCACGGAAACATGGCTAACTGAAAAGACGCTAACGGAGTCGGTGCAGCCAGCTGGTTTCTTCACGCATCGCGCAGACAGAAACATACATCTTTCTGGTAAGAAGAGGGGCGGGGGGGTATGCCTCATGATTAACGAGACGTGGTGTGACCATCATAACAACACTCAGGAACTAAAGTCATTCTGTTCACCTGATCTAGAACTCCTCACAATCAAATGTAGACCGCATTATCTACCAAGGGAATTCACTTCGGTCATAATCACAGCCGTATATATTCCCCCCCAAGCAGACACATCGATGGCCCTGAACGAACTCTATCTGACTATCTGTAAACTGGAAACCACACACCCTGAGGCTGCATTCATCGTAGCTGGGGATTTTAACAAGGCTAATCTAAAAACAAAACTCCCTAAATTCTATCAGCACATCGATTGTCCGACCAGGGCTGGCAGAACTCTGGACCATTGTTATACTAACTTCCGCGACGCATATAAGGCCCTCCCCCGCCCTCCTTTCGGAAAAGCTGACCACGACTCCATTTTGTTGATTCCAGCCTACAAACAGAAATTAAAACTACAAGCTCCCGCGCTCAGGTCTGTTCAACGCTGGTCCGACCAATCTGAATCCACGCTTCAAGACTGCTTTGATCACGCGGATTGGAATATGTTCCGCACGGCGTCCAACAACAACAATGATGAATATGCAGATTCGGTGAGCGAGTTCATTAGGAAGTGCATTGACGATGTCGTACCCAGAGCAACGATTAAAACATTCCCAAACCAGAAACCGTGGATTAACGGCAGCATTCGCGTGAAACTGAAAGCGCGAACCACTGCTTTTAACCAGGGCAAGGTGACCGGAAACATGACCGAATACACACAGTGTAGCTATTCTCTCCGCAAGGCTATCAAACAGGCTAAGTCCCAGTACAGAGACAAAATTGAATCGCAATTCAACAGCTCAGACACAAGGGGTATGTGGCAGGGTCTACAGTCTATCACGGATTACAAAAAGAAAAGCAGCCCCGTCGCGGATCAGGATGACTTGCTCCCAGACAGGCTAAATACCTTTTTTGCCCGCTTTGAGGATAATACAGTGCCACTGACACGGCCCACTACCAAAACCTGCGGGCTCTCCTTCACTGCAGCCGAGGTGAGTAAAACATTTAAACGTGTTAACCCTCGCAAGGCTGCAGGCCCAGACGGCATTCCCAGCCGCGTCCTCAGAGCATGCGCAGACCAGCTGGCTGGTGTGTTTACGGACATATTCAATCAATCCTTAGCCCAGTCTGCTGTTCCCACATGCTTCAAGAGGGCCACCATTGTTCCTGTTCCCAAGAAAGCTAAGGTAACTGAGCTAAACGACTACCGCCCCGTAGCACTCACTTCCGTCATCATGAAGTGCTTTGAGAGACTAGTCAAGGACCATATCACCTCCACCCTACCGGACACCCTAGACCCACTCCAATTTGCTTACCGACCCAATAGGTCCACAGACGACGCAATCGCAACCACACTGCACACTGCCCTAACCCATCTGGACAAGAGGAATACCTATGTGAGAATGCTGTTCATCGACTACAGCTCAGCATTTAACACCATAGTACCCTCCAAACTCGTCATCAAGCTCGAGACCCTGGGCCTCGACCCCGCCCTGTGCAACTGGGTCCTGGACTTCTTGACGGGCCGCCCCCAGGTGGTGAGGGTAGGTAACAACATCTCCACCCCGCTGATCCTCAACACTGGGGCCCCACAAGGGTGCGTTCTGAGCCCTCTCCTGTACTCCCTGTTCACCCACGACTGCGTGGCCATGCACGCCTCCAACTCAATCATCAAGTTTGCGGACGACACTACAGTGGCAGGCTTGATTACCAACAACGACGAGACGGCCTACAGGGAGGAGGTGAGGGCCCTCGGAGTGTGGTGTCAGGAAAATAACCTCACACTCAACGTCAACAAAACAAAGGAGATGATTGTGGACTTCAGGAAACAGCAGAGGGAGCTCCCCCCTATCCACATCGACGGGTCAGTAGTGGAGATGGTGGAAAGTTTTAAGTTCCTCGGTGTACACATCACGGACAAACTGAATTGGTCCACCCACACAGACAGCGTTGTGAAGAAGGCGCAGCAGCGCCTCTTCAACCTCAGGAGGCTGAAGAAATTCGGCTTGTCACCAAAAGCACTCACAAACTTCTACAGATGCACAATCGAGAGCATCCTGTCGGGCTGTATCACGGCCTGGTACGGCAACTGCTCCGCACACAACCGTAAGGCTCTCCAGAGGGTAGTGAGGTCGGCAGAACGCATCACCCGGGGCAAACTACCTGCCCTCCAGGACACCTACACCACCTGATGTCACAGGAAGGCCATAAAGATCATCAAGGACAACAACCACCCAAGCCACTACCTGTTCACCCCGCTATCATCCAGAAGGCGAGGTCAGTACAGGTGCATCCAAGCAGGGACCGAGAGACTGAAAAACAGCTTCTATCTCAAGGCCATCAGACTGTTAAACAGCCACCACTAACATTTAGCGGCCGCTGCCAACAAACTGACTCAGCTCCAGCCACCTTAAAAATGGGAATTGATGGAAATTATGTAAAAATGTACCACCAGCCACTTTAAACAATGCCACCTAATATAATGTTTACATACCCTACATTACACATCTCTTATGTATATGTATATACTGTACTCTATATCATCTACTGCATCTTGCCATCTTTATGTAATACATGTACCACTAGCCACTTTAAACTATGCCACTTTATGTTTACATACCCTACAGTACTCATCTCATAGGTATATACCGTACTCTTTACCATCTACTGCACCTTGCCTATGCCGTCTGTACCATCACTCATTCATATATCTTTATGTACATATTCTTTATCCCTTTACACTTGCGTGTATAAGGTAGTAGTTGTGGAATTGTTAGGTTAGATTACTTGTTGTTATTACTGCATTGTCGGAACTAGAAGCACAAGCATTTCGCTACACTCGCATTAACATCTGCTAACCATGTGTATGTGACTAATAAATTTGATTTGATTTGATTTCACGGCATTATACTAAAGCGCACAATGCCAAGTCGCATTAAGAGAAATCCCACGCAGCCTTGTTTACAAGTTCGAACACTGGAATGTGAGATGTAATCTACACCTTGATTAGGCTGATAGAAATCCTCATTATTTCATTTAATGATTTTCATTTTGAACATCATTATTTTTTATATAGCCTACACACTTTCTCATTCTGAACTTCTAAAGCAGTTACACCTCCCAACACTGCCAAAACATCAGCTATGCTGAAATTTACTTTACACAAATCAAATTGATGCTGCAATGCTGAAAATCCAATTACAAGGTGTGGAGACAAAGTTTTCAATAAGGGCTGTTCTTGAATTGCGGTGGCATTTGCGTCCCTCATCTTTGCAACTATGAAAAACACTTAAAGGATAGAAGCATTCGTTTTTACTCACCAAAGTAACAATGCAGTGTGGTCAAAGACTTAGTAACTTAGCTGTAGTCACGATTTGGTTACCTATAACTACAAACCAGTGGGGAACTGTCAGGGCCCTCTACACCCTCAGAGAGGGCCTAAAGATAGATACAAATCTGTATATATTTTAATATAGTATAATTTCTAATTTTGTTAATTTATTTATTTTATTTTATTTTTTTGTCTTAATTGTAGTGATATTCCTATTGAATTTCTTCAATTTGTGTTGGAAAAAGAAGGGTAAATATCCAAGAGAAAAAAATATCCAATCAGACTTTTTCTTTGGTAGTCTCTTGGTAGAAATAATCTATCTGGGCTCAACACTCATTGACTAGGCCCTCAGGCTTTGAATAGAAGTTACCAGCCAACTTCATTGACATTGACTTCAGTTAGAGCACAATTTTGGAATGACAGTAAAATCAACCAATCAAAAATTGTCTTGTAATATGTGGGACAATTGTATGATGCCTAAGTATACGTCAGTAATTCAGAGCCAATAGCGAGCCTTATCTTGTTTTCTCACGCTTGAGCCTAGCTAGCTGGCTAGCTTTTTGCAGTGAGTGTACATAACGATGGCGGTGGCAACTGCAGAGAGGGTAATCGAGGACGATGTGGTGGCTAAATTGTTAGCATCGCCCTTTGCAAGACTAACTTTTAATGAAAAGTTACATATTGTACAGACCGGGAGACCAACTCCTGCACTGCCTGATTTGGTGGAACGAGGAAAGAGTTTTGAACCGCATTTTCAAGTTAATAATTATGATTTCTGTCCGTGGATAACCGGCTGTGAGCTGACCAAAAAAGCTTTACTGTTGGAATTGCCTACTATTCAGCACCGATAATAGCTCAACCTGGACAACTGGTTTCAAATATTTTGCCTGTTTGACAAAGTCAGCACTTCGACACCAAAACTCAACTTCACACCTGCGAGCTACAGTGACTTTAAAAACATTCGGGGAAACAAGAGTAGACCTTCTTCTTAACGAGCAGTGGCGCAATGAGACACTTGCCCTCAATGATAAAGTCAGACACAACAGGGAGATTCTGAAGCGCCTTATTCATATGGTTGTGTTTTTAGGCAAGCAAAAATGTACATTCAGAGGACATGACGAGGGTAAAGAATCAGCTAATAAGGGAAACTACGTGGAAACACTGGATTTGTTGGCTGAGTACGACAGCACTTTAAACTGCCATTTGGCTATGGCTACCGTGTCCACAGGCACTTCCTGCAAAATCCAAAATGACCTGATACATGCGGTCGCGAATGTAATGAAAGATGTCACGAAGGAAGAAAACCCCCTTTCTAAACATCATGGTTGACGAGACAACAGACATCAGCAATGTAGCCCAAATGTGTCATGTGTTGCGTTACACTACCGATGGTGGTGTGAAGGAAAGGTTTTTCAAATTTGAGGATGTAACAGAGGATAAACGGGCAGAAGTGGTTGCTGAACGAATTGTCAATTTTTTTAGAGGAGTGTGAATGCACGGCCAAAGTTGTGGCCAAAGAGTGTTACGATGGGGCCGCAGTCATGGCCTCTGGTATAAACGGAGTACAAGCCAAGGTGAAAGAAACTATCCCGCAAGCTCTGTTCATTCATTGCCATGCGTACACTCTTAATCTGGTGATGCCACCAGGTGCTGGTAAACTAAAAGAATGCAAGATTTTTTTTCCTCATCTTGGTGGCTTAGCAGCGTTTTTCTTAAGTTTTTTCAAATGAACAAAACTACTGGATGAAATATGCCAGCGAAGACTGGAAATTCGATTCCATCTACCAGGACACTGGGAGGGAGACCGGAGTTCCAGGGGGGCGCAGGACACATATAAAAGGAGACGTTTGTGGGCAGTACCAACGGCTACACAGTGCGATCATCGATAATATTGTCACTCAGCTAAGAAGCAGGTTCAATGACCATGAAAGGCTCATGTTCCTTGCCCTTCTTGAAGTTCCCAATATATAGGGAAACACCAAACTTTCCAAACGCTGCATTCTCAAGTCTCGAGGAAAGCTATGGCCCTAATTTTGATTTTGATTTTCCGCGGCTTAAAACAGAACTCACTGTTATGTACTCTATGTCTGACTTTGAGGGTAAGAGCCCGGGCTGATCTGCTCCACTTTCTCCAGCAGGAGAGACTAACTGATAGTATGCACCAATTGTATCTGCTTACCTGTCTAGTTTTGACCATTCCAGTGTCCACTGCATCAGTAGAAAGAACATTTTCTGCACCAAAAAGGATCAAGACATATTCCAGGAACACCACTGGACAGGCCCGACTGTCAGCACTGGCTGTGATCTCAATCGAATTTGGATTTAAAATCAAAAGAAAAGCTATTTGAACCTGCCATTGCCCATTTCATAAAGGACAGGAGAATGGACGTTATTAAACAATAATCATAATGGTGAGTGGACTTTTTGTTTTCATCTACAGCTTGCTTTTTGTTGCTATCTCGTTCATATCATTTCGAATACAATGTGTAAAAAATGATTGCAACTTTAGATCACTGGTTGCGTGGTCAAAACAAAGGTAGTGCCGTTGCAATTGGTACATGACATTTCGTGTTGTGGTGCATTCTTTTATTGTTGCATGCTGGAGATAGAACATCGAATACAGCGCAACTTTTTTTCTCTCTGACAGGATATACCCTCTGTGGTCTTGAAACAATGTGACTAGTTGTGTGTGTAACAGTTTAACTTTCGTTCCATCCCCTCGCCCCGACCTGGGCTCGAACCAGGGACCCTCTGCACACATCAACAGTCACCCACGAAGCATCGTTACCCATCTCGCCCCTTGCAGAGCAAGGGGAACAACTACTTCAGGTCTCAGAACGAGTGACGTCACCGATTGAAACGCTATTAGCGCGCACCACCGCTAACTAGCTAGCCATTTCACATCGGTTACATGTGGTTGAATTTATTCCACCACTATATGAGGGACTGTTTGTTTTGGCAAATGTTTCTTTGAAACGACGAAACTAACGTTTCTTCTAATGTGGTTCCTGCTGTCGATATTTACAACCGTTGTGTACGCGTGCTACATACGCATGCTACATTTGACATTGGCAATGAAACGCGGCTACTCAGGCGAGAAAAAAAACTCACCCATATGTATAGCCCCGTTGTAAAATATAAATGGACTGTTTGAAAATTAGAACAAAAAAATATTTAAAAAAATATAAATAAAAAAAGGTTTTGAGTATTTGTACTTTACTTGACTTTTACTTTTACTTCACTACATTCCTAAAGAAAATGTTGTCCATTTTACTCCATACATTTCCCTGACACGCAAAGGTACTCACATCTTCAATGCTTAGCAGCACAGGAAAATGGTCCAATTCCCACACTTATCTAGAGTACATCCCTGGTCATCCCTTCTGCCTCTGATCTGGCGGACTCACTCAACACAACTGCTTTATTTGTAAATTATGTCTGAGTGTTGGAGTGTTCCCCTGGCCAGCCATAAATAAATAAAAACAAGAGAATTGTGCCGTCTGATTGGCTTAATATATAGATTAGAAATGATTTATACTTTCACTTGTACTTTTGATACCTAAGTATATTTAAAACCAAATACTTTTAGACTTTTACTCAAGTAGTATTTTACTGGGTGACTTTCAATTTTACTTGAGTCATTTTCTATTAACTTCTCTGATCTACCCATCCCGGTATCGGGATAATTGTCATCAGCAACTCTGAATAGCATAGTGCCACAGTCAAATAATATTACAAAAAAATATTAATATTCATGAAATCACAAGTGCAATATTGCAAAACACAGTTTAGCCTTTTGTTAATCCACCTGTCGTCTCAGATTTTGAAATTATGCTTTACAGCGAAAGCAAAACAAGCGTTTGTGTAAGTTTATCGATCACTCGACAAAACATTAAGTACACTTAGCATCAGGTAACTTGGTCACGAAAATCAGAAAAGCAATCAAATTGATCGTTTACCTTTGATGATCTTCGGATGTTTTCACTCACGAGACTCCCAGTTAGACAACAAATGTTCCTTTTGTTCCATAAAGATTATTTTTATATCCAAATACCTCCGTTCGTTTGGCACGTTATGCTCAGAAATCTACAGGAAAGAGCGGTCACGACAACGCAGACGAAAATTCCAAATAATATCCATAATGTCCACAGAAACATGTCAAACGTTTTTTATAATCAATCCTCAGGTTGTTTTTCAAATATATATTCGATAATATATCAACCGGGAGTGTTGGTTTTTCAATAGGACCGGGAGAAACAATGGCCGCCTTTCTCTGTTGCGCAAAACTCACTCTGAGAGCTCCCACATATCCATTTACGCAATGTGATCGTTCTCGCTCATTTTTCAAAATAAAAGCCTGAAACTATGTCTAAAGACTGTTGACACCTTAGGGAAGCCATAGAAAAGGGAATCTGGTTGATATCCATTTAAATGGATGATAGGCATGCATAAGAACAGAGAGGTTTGAAAAAAAGAGCCACTTCCTGATTAGATTTTCCTCAGGTTTTCGCCTGCAATATCAGTTCTGTTAAATTCACAGACAATATTTTGACAGTTTTGGAAACTTTAGAGTGTTTTCTATCCTAATCTTAATTATATGCATATTCTAGTTTCGGGGGCTGAGACATAGGCATTTTCAAATGGGTACGTTTTTTAGCCAAAAAACGAAAATACTGCCCCCTATACTTAAGAAGTTTTAAGGTATCTTTACTTTTACTCAAGTATGACAATTGAGTACTTTTTTCACCACTGTATACAGTGCATTCGGAAAGTATTCAAAGTATACATATTTTTTTTGTAACTTTACAGCCTTATTCTAAAATATATTAAATTAAACAGTTTCTTCATCAATCTGTACACAATACACAAGTCTGTAGAGCTCCAAGACAGGATTGTGTCGAGGCACACATCTGGGGAAGGGTACAAAACATTTCTGCATCATTGGAGGTCCCCAAGAACACAGTTACCTCCATCATTCTTTAATGGAAGAAGTTTGGAACCACCAAGACTCTTCCAAGAGCTGGACGCCTGGCCAAACTGAGCAATCGGGGGAGAAGGGCATTGATCAGGGAGGTGACCAAGAACCCGATGGTCACCCTGAATGAGCTCCAGAGTTCCTCTGTAGAGATTTGTAAACCTTCCAGAAGAATAACCATCTCCAAACAAGATTCTCTGGTCTGATGAAACCAAGATTGAACTCTTTGGCCTGAATGCCAAGCGTCATGTCTGGAGGAAACCTGGCACCATCTCTACGGTGAAGCATGGTGGTGGCAGCATCATGCTGTGGGGATGTTTTTTAGCAACAGGGACTGGGAGACTAGTCAGGATCGAGGGAAAGATGAACTTAGCAAAGTACAGAGAGATCGTTGATGAAAACCTCCCCAGAGCGATCAGCACCTCAGACTGAGGCGAAGGTTCACCTTCCAACAGAACAATGACCCTAAGCACACAGCCAAGACAAGACAGGAGTGGCATCGGGACAAGTCTCTGAATGTCCTTGAGTGGCCCAGTCAGAGCCTGGAATTGAACTTGATCGAAAATCTCTGGGGAGACCTGAAAATAGCTGTGCAGCGATGCTCCCCATCCAACCTGACAGAGCTAACTTCTCTAGGATAGGGGGCAGCATTTTCACATTTGGATGAAAAGCGTGCCCAGAGTAAACTGCCTCCTACTCAATCAATCATTCAATCAATCAATTTTATTTTATATAGCCCTTCGTACATCAGATAATATCTCGAAGTGCTGTACAGAAACCCAGCCTAAAACCCCAAACAGCTAGAATGCAGGTGTAGAAGCACGGTGGCTAGGAAAAACTCCCTAGAAAGGCCAAAACCTAGGAAGAAACCTAGAGAGGAACCAGGCTATGAGGGGTGGCCAGTCCTCTTCTGGCTGTGCCGGGTGGAGATTATAACAGAACTATGCCAAGATGTTCAAAAATGTTCATAAGTGACAAGCATGGTCAAATAATAATCATGAATAATTTTCAGTTGGCTTTTCATAGCTGATCATTAAGAGTTGAAAAACAACAGGTCTGGGACAGGTGGCGGTTCCATAACCGCAGGCAGAACAGCTGAAACTGGAATAGCAGCAAGGCCAGGCGGACTGGGGACAGCAAGGAGTCACCACGGGCGGCAATCCCGACGCATGGTCCTAGGGCCCAGGTCCTCCGAGAGAAAGAAAGAGAGAAGGAGAAAATTAGAGAGAGCCAAGATTTTCAAAATGTTCATAAATGACAAGCATGGTCAAATAATAATCAGGAATAAATCTCAGTTGGCTTTTCATAGCCGATCATTAAGAGTTGAAAACAGCAGGTCTGGGACAGGTAGGGGTTCCATAACCGCAGGCAGAAGAGTTGAAACTGGAATAGCAGCAAGGCCAGGCGGACTGGGGGCAGCAAGGAGTCACCACGGCCGGTAGTCCCGACGTATGGTCCTAGGGCTCAGGTCCTCCGAGAGAAAGAGAGAAGGAGAAAATTAGAGAGAGCCAAGATTTTCAAAATGTTCATAAATGACAAGCATGGTCAAATAATAATCAGGAATAAATCTCAGTTGGCTTTTCATAGCCGATCATTAAGAGTTGAAAACAGCAGGTCTGGGACAGGTAGGGGTTTCGTAACCGCAGGCAGAAACAGTTGAAACTGGAATAGCAGCAAGGCCGGGCGGACTGGGGACAGCAAGGTGTCAGCATGCCCGGTAGTCCTGACGTATGGTCCTAGGGCTCAGGTTCTCAGAGAGAAAGAGAGAACGAGAGAATTAGAGAGAGCATACTTAAATTCACACAGGACACTGGATAAGACAGGAGAAGTACTCCAGGTATAACCAACTGACCCTAGCCCCCCGACACATAAACTACTGCAGCATAAATACTGGAGGCTGAGACAGGAGCGGTCAGGAGACACTGTGGCCCCATCCGAAGAAACCCCCGGACAGGGCCAAACAGGAAGGATATAACCCCACCCACTCTGCCAAAGCACAGCCCCCACACCACTAGAGGGATATCCTCAACCACCAACTTACAATCCTGAGACAAGGCCGAGTATAGCCCACAAAGGTCTCCACCACAGCACAACCAAGGGGGGGGCGCCAACCCAGACAGGAAGTTCACGTCAGTAACTCAACCCACTCAAGTGACGCACCCCTCCTAGGGACGGCATGAAAGAGCACCAGCAAGCCAGTGACTCAGCCCCAGTAACAGGGTTAGAGGCAGAGAATCCCAGTGGAGAGAGGGGAACCGGCCCTGGAGAGACAGCAAGGGCGGTTCGTTGCTCCAGAGCCTTTCCGTTCACCTTCACACTCCTGGGCCAGACTACACTCAATCATATGACCTACTGAAGAGATAAGTCTTCAGTAAAGACTTAAAGGTTGAGACCGAGTCTGCGTCTCTCACATGGGTAGGCAGACTGTTCCATAAAAATGGAGATCTATAGGAGAAAGCCCTGCCTCCAGCTGTTTGCTTAGAAATTTTAGGGACAATTAGGAGGCCTGCGTCTTGTGACCGTAGCGTACGTGTAGGTATGTACGGCAGGACCAACTCGGAAAGATAGGTAGGAGCAAGCCCATGTAACGCTTTATAGGTTAACAGTCACACCTTGAAATCAGCCCTTGCCTTAACGGGAAGCCAGTGTAGGGAAGCTAGCACTGGAGTAATATGATCAAATTTCTTGGTTCTAGTCAGGATTCTAGCAGCCGTATTTAGCACTAACTGAAGTCTATTTAGTGCTTTATCCGGGTAGCCGGAAAGTAGAGCATTGCAGTAGTCTAACCTAGAAGTAACAAATGCATGGATTAATTTTTCTGCATCATTTTTGGACAGAAAATTTCTGATTTTTGCAATGTTACGTAGATGGAAAAAAGCTGTCCTTGAAACAGTCTTGATATGTTCGTCAAAAGAGAGATCAGGGTCAAGAGTAACGCCGAGGTCCTTCACAGTTTTATTTGAGACGACTTTACAACCATCAAGATGAATTGTCAGATTTAACAGAAGATCTCTTTGTTTTTTGGGACCTAGAACAAGCATCTCTGTTTTGTCCGAGTTTAAAAGTAGAAAGTTTTCAGCCATCCACTTCCTTATGTCTGAAACACAGGCTTCTAGCGAGGGCAATTTTTGGGGTTCACCATGTTTCATTGAAATGTACAGCTGTGTGTCATCCGCATAGCAGTGAAAGTTAACATTATGTTTTCGAATAACATCCCCAAGAGGTAAAATATATAGTGAAAACAATAGTGGTCCTAAAACGGAACCTTGAGGAACACCGAAATGTACAGTTGATTTGTCAGAGGACAGACCATTCACAGAGACAAACTGATATCTTTCCGACAGGTAAGATCTAAACCAGGCCAGAACTTGTCCGTGTAGACCAATTTGGGTTTCCAGTCTCTCCAAAAGAATGTGGTGATCGATGGTGTGAAAGGCAGCACTAAGGTCTAGTAGCACGAGGACAGATGCAGAGCCTCGGTCTGACGCCATTAAAAGGTCATTTACCACCTTCACAAGTGCAGTCTCAGTGCTATGATGGGGTCTAAAACCAGACTGAAGCATTTCGTATACATTGTTTGTCTTCAGAAAGGCAGTGAGTTGCTGCGCAACAGCTTTTTCAAAATTTTTTGAGAGGAATGGAAGATTCGATATAGGCCGATAGTTTTTTATATTTTCCGGGTCAAGGTTTGGCTTTTTCAAGAGAGGCTTTATCACTGCCACTTTTAGTGAGTTTGGTACACATCCGGTGGATAGAGAGCTGTTTATTATGTTCAACATAGGAGGGCCAAGCACAGGAAGCAGCTCCTTCAGCAGTTTAGTAGGAATAGGATCCAGTATGCAGCTTGAAGGTTTAGAGGCCATGATTATTTTTATCATTGTGTCAAGAGATATAGTACTAAAACACTTAAGTGTCTCTCCCGATCCCAGGCCCTCGCAGAGCTGTGCAGATCCAGGACAGCTAAGCCCTGGAGGAATACGCAGATTCAAAGAGGAGTCCGTAATTTGCTTTCTAATGGTCATGATCTTTTCCTCAAAGAAGTTCATGAATTTATTACTGCTGAAGTGAAAGCCATCCTCTCTTGGGGAATGCTGCTTTTTAGTTAGCTTTGCAACAGTATCAAAAAGAAATTTTGGATTGTTCTTATTTTCCTCGATTAAGTTGGAAAAGTAGGATGATCGAGCAGCAGTGAGGGCTCAGGCTTGGTCCTGTTTGTGGGTGAGTCCCAGAAAGAGGGCCAATTATCTACAAATTCTATCTTTTGGGAGGGGCAGAAAACAGTTTTCAACCAGCGATTGAGTGCTGAGACTCTGCTGTAGAGCTCGTCACTCCCCCTAACTGGGAGGGGGCCAGAGACAATTACTCGATGCCGACACATCTTTCTAGGTGATTTACACGCTGAAGCTATGTTGCACTTGGTGACCTCTGACTGTTTCATCCTAACATCGTTGGTGCCGACGTGGATAACAATATCTCTATACTCTCTACACTCGCCAGATTTAGCTTTAGCCAGCACAATTTTAAGATTAGCCTTAACGTCGGTAGCCCTGCCCCCTGGTAAACAGTGTATGATCGCTGGGTGATTCGTTTTAAGTCTAATACTGCGGGTAATTTTCCAAGTTGTCAATACCAGGTGGTTCCTCTTTATTGACGGACAACAAACATTTTCACACCTCTTCCACACTGACTTTACAGAATAAAAAATGACGCTGTTTTTCTTTCATTATTAGGTGTTTTATGCATGAATTTCATGGCTCACAGTTTGTTGTTGATATTTCATTCCTGAGTTCTCACTTTGGCGAGTAAATCGTTTTGAAAATAATTGTCAATATCAAAAGTTTTTGTGATGAATGAGCCATCTGATTCAATGAAAGATGTAGTTGAATTAGTCTTTCTGACCATAATTTAAAGAACTCCAAAGCTTTTTTCAATCATACTTTATATAATTTATCTTAGTTTCATAAACACAGTTTCTTCTTAGTTCTGTTCAGTTTAGTCACATCATTTCTCAATTTACAGTAAGTTTGCAAATCAGCTGTGCAGCCAGACTTATTAGCCACTCCTTTTGCTTCATCTCACTCAACCATCACATTTTTCAATTTCTCATCAATCCATAGCTTTAACAGTTCTAACAGTCAGCTTCTTAATAGGTGCATGCTTATCAATGACTTGAAGAAACAATTTCATAAACGCATCAAGATGCTCCTCCTTACACACATCAGACCAACAAATGTTTTGTACATCTTCAACATAGGAATCATTACAAAATGTTTGTATTATCTCTTATACAGTATTTTAGGCCTTTGGAACTTTGGCTTTTTAGGTATGGATATAGCTTTAGAACAAAGTTCTGCAGCATTGGTAAAAATGTGATCAATACACGTGGATGATGTAGTTCCTGGACTATTTGTAAACCCTCTGGTATGTTGACTGATAACCTGAGCCAGATTACAGGCACTGGTTACAATAAGAAGCTTCCTCTTGAGCGGACAACTTGATGAAAATCTGTCTATATTCAGGTCACCGAGAAAATAGACCTCTATGTTGGCATCACACACATTATCAAGGATTGCACATATGTGACCCAGAACCTCTTTGCAAGCGTATGTAGCAACATTTGAAATTATGTTTTTTACATTGGATAAAAGTACAGACTCAAAGCTATAAAATTATATATCATACACTGCAGTTGAGGAACAATGGGAAAGTAATTCTGCTTTGGAAGTTGATAAACTTGTAACTCCAATTTAGAGAAAATGGCCCTTGAATATTTGGTACACCTACTGGAGAGTTCTTCTTTGTTTACACCCAATTCAGCATCGTTCAAACCCTCTTAAGCTTTAGCCCCACCCATCTCTTTAAGGATTCACATGTGAGGCCATGTGCTAAACAGAGTAAGGTAGATAGTAAACAATCAAAGATTTATAGTAGCCTACAAGAAGGAAAAACTCCAGATAAAAATACACTTGATCTATTCCTTGGCCTATATCCTAATCTAACTGTGGTGCAGGTCATGTTGTTTTTCACATGACCATCTCTGGTAAACACACTATATCAAATAAAATCCTAAGTTTATGTGTCACATTCACATGTGTAAGTAAACAGAACAGTGAAATGGTTACTTGCATATTTGCATAGTAGCAGCATGAAAAAAAAAGTGTCCAGATAAAATATTGTATGAATATTTTATAATTATTAGATGATGCTTACTCAGACAAACTTGTCTAAATTGATGGGTCATGTGAAAGAAATGCTATAACCACCCCCCAGCCACATCTAGCTAAATGGATAGTCCAGATAAAATATTGTATGAATATTTTATAATTATTAGATGATGCTTACTCAGACAAACTTGTCTAAATTGATGGGTCATGTGAAAGAAATGCTATAACCACCCCCCAGCCACATCTAGCTAAATGGATAGTCCAGATAAAATATTGTATGAATATTTTATAATTATTAGATGATGCTTACTCAGACAAACTTGTCTAAATTGATGGGTCATGTGAAAGAAATGCTATAACCACCCCCCAGCCACATCTAGCTAAATGGATAATGGGCAACTATTGTCTAGACATGTACACATGTTCATGAAATACAATAGATGGCCGTAATCACCCCCAGATACACCTGGCTAGCTTGATGGGTCATGTGAAAGAGAGGCTATATCTACCCCACAGTCACGTCTTGTCACGTTCCTGACCTGTTTTCCTTTGTTTTGTATTCATTTTAGTTGGTCAGGGCGTGAGTTGGGTGGGTTTGTCTATGTTTGTATTTCTATGTGGGGTTTTGTGTTCGGCCTGGTATGATTCTCAATTAGAGACAGGTGTGTATTGTTTGTCTCTAATTGAGAGTCATACAAAGGCAGCCAGGGTTTCACTGGTGTTTGGTGGGTGTTTGTTCCTGTGTCCTCACAGGACAGTTGAAGGTTAGTCACGTTTGTTGTTTTGTAGTTTGTAGTGTCTTGTTTGCTGTTTTTTCATTAAAAGATGGCTTATTTCCCTCAATCCGCATCTTGGTCCTATCCATGCTCCTTCTCGTCTAAGGGGGAGAACAATAATGACTGCCTTTACAGAAACACCCACCACAACAGGACCAAGCGGATTGAGGAGAGAGAGAAAGAACTAAGGCACTGGACACAGGAGGAATGGTCTTGGGAGATCATGGACGGAAAAGGACCCTGGGGAAGGGTTGGAGAGAATCGCCGCTCTCGGGAGGTGAAGAAGGCAGCCACAGCCCAGGAGCGGTGGATTGAGGAGGCAGCACGGATGAGAGGCTGGAAGCCCGAGAGGCTCACCCAAGAATTTCTTGGGGGGGGGCTAAAGGGGCGTGTGGCGAAGCCGGGTTGGATACCTGAGCCAACTCCCCGGGCTTGCCGTGGAGTAAGAGGGCGTCGTACTGGTCAGACACCGTGTTATGCGGTAAAGCGCACGGTGTCCCCAGTACGCGTGCTTAGCCCAGTGCGGGCTATTCCACCTTGCCGCACTGGGAGGGCTAGGTTGGGCATCGAGCCGAGTGCCATGAAGCCGGCCCAACGTATCTGGTCTCCAGTACGTCTCCTCGGGCCGGTGTACATGGCACCAGCCTTACAGGTGGTGTCCCCGGTTCGCCTGCATAGCCCAGTGCGGGCTATTCCACCTCGCCGCACTGGCAGGGCTACGGGGTCCATTCAACCTGGTAAGGTTGGGGAGGCTCGGTGCTCAAGAGCACGTGTCCTCCTTCACGGTCCGGTATATCCGGCGCCACCTTCCCACCCCAGCTCAGTACCACCAGTGCCTACACCACGCACCAGGCTTCCAGTGCATCTCCAGAGCCCTGTTCCTCTTCCACGTACTCTCCCTATGGTGCGTGTCTCCAGCCCGGTGCCTCCAGTTCCGGCACCACGCACCAAGCCTCCTGTGCGTCTCCAGAGCCCTGGACGCACTGTTCCTTCTCCCCGCACTCGCCCTGAGGTGCGTGCCCTCAGCCCGGTACCTCCAGTTCCGGTACCACGCACCAGGCCTAGAGTGCGCCACGAGAGTCCAGTGTGCCCTGTTCCTGTTCCCCGCACTCGCCCTGAGGTGCGTGCCCTCAGCCCGGTACCTCCAGTTCCGGTACCACGCACCAGGCCTATAGTGCGTCTCAGCCGGCCAGAGTCTGCCGTCTGCCCAGCGGTGCCTGAACGGCCCGTCTGCCCAGCTCCGTCTGAGCCATCTGTCTGCCCAGCTCCGTCTGAGCCATCTGTCTGCCCAGCGCCGTCTGAGCCATCTGTCTGCCCAGTGCCGTCTGAGCCATCTGTCTGCCCAGCGCCGTCTGAGCCATCTGTCTGCCCAGCGCCGTCTGAGCCATCTGTCTGCCCAGCGCCGTCTGAGCCATCTGTCTGCCCAGCGCCGTCTGAGCCATCTGTCTGCCCAGCGCCGTCTGAGCCATCTGTCTGCCCAGCGCCGTCTGAGCCATCTGTCTGCCCAGCGCCGTCTGAGTCATCCGTCTGCCACGAGCCATTAGAGCCGCCCGTCTGCCACGAGCCATTAGAGCCGCCCGTCTGTCCCGAGCCAGTAGAGCCGCCCGTCAGTCAGGAGCCGCCAGAGCCGTCCGTCAGTCAGGAGCCGCCAGAGACGCCCGCCAGTCAGGAGCCGCCAGAGACGCCCGCCAGTCAGGAGCCGCCAGAGACGCCCGCCAGTCAGGAGCCGCCAGAGACGCCCGCCAGTCAGGAGCCGCCAGAGACGCCCGCCAGTCAGGAGCTGCCAGAGACGCCCGCCAGTCAGGAGCTGCCAGAGACGCCCGCCAGTCAGGAGCTGCCAGAGACGCCCGCCAGTCAGGAGCTGCCAGAGACGCCCGCCAGTCAGGAGCTGCCAGAGACGCCCGCCAGTCAGGAGCTGCCAGAGACGCCCGCCAGTCAGGAGCTGCCAGAGACGTCCGACAGTCCGGAGCTGCCCTACAGTCCGGAGCTGCCCTACAGTCCGGAGCTGCCGTACAGTCCGGAGCTGCCCTACAGTCCGGAGCTGCCACTCAGCCCGGACCTGCCGGAGTCCCTCAGCCAGGACCTGCCGGAGTCCCTCAGCCAGGACCTGCCGGAGTCCCTCAGCCAGGACCTGCCGCCCCTTATCCCGGTGCTGGTCCTTATCCCGGTGCTGCCCCTTATCCCGGTGCTGCCCCTTGTCCCGGTGCTGCCCCTTGTCCCGGTGCTGCCCCTTGTCCCGGTGCTGCCCCTTATCCCGGTGCTGCCCCTTGTCCCGGTGCTGCCCCTTGTCCCGGTGCTGCCCCTTGTCCCGGTGCTGCCCCTTGTCCCGGTGCTGCCCCTTGTCCCGGTGCTGCCCCTTGTCCCGGTGCTGCCCCTTGTCCCGGTGCTGCCCCTTGTCCCGGTGCTGCCCCTTCATTTAGGTGGGGTTAGTGGGAGGGTGGTCATTGGGAGGGGGATAAAGAAGCGGGGATTGATTATGGTGGGGTGGGGACCTCGTCCACCGCCAGAGCCGCCACCGTGGACAGACGCCCACCCAGACCCTCCCCTAGACTTTGTGCTGGTGCGCCCGGAGTTCGCACCTTAAGGGGGGGGTTCTGTCACGTTCCTGACCTGTTTTCCTTTGTTTTGTATTCATTTTAGTTGGTCAGGGCGTGAGTTGGGTGGGTTTGTCTATGTTTGTATTTCTATGTGGGGTTTTGTGTTCGGCCTGGTATGATTCTCAATTAGAGACAGGTGTGTATTGTTTGTCTCTAATTGAGAGTCATACAAAGGCAGCCAGGGTTTCACTGGTGTTTGGTGGGTGTTTGTTCCTGTGTCCTCACAGGACAGTTGAAGGTTAGTCACGTTTGTTGTTTTGTAGTTTGTAGTGTCTTGTTTGCTGTTTTTTCATTAAAAGATGGCTTATTTCCCTCAATCCGCATCTTGGTCCTATCCATGCTCCTTCTCGTCTAAGGGGGAGAACAATAATGACTGCCTTTACACGTCTAGCTAAGTGGATGGGTCTCTAAGGAAGGTGTAAACGGTACAGTGAAATGGTTACTTGCATATTTGTATAGTAGCAATATAGAAAATAGAAAGTGTCAGTGTAAAAAAAAAAGAAGAACAAAAAGTGTCAATGAAAGAACAAAATAGTATACAGTACGTACCAAGAACAATATCAATAATGATATCAGTGATACTGGTGATAGAGGAGGTAGTTATATGCATACAATCAGGGGTAAAGTGGCTGAGCAGCAGAATTTTTTTTTTTATAGTAGAAGTATGGCTAGTGTGTGTATGTGTGTGTTAGGATAGAGTCATGTGAATGTGCATAGAGGCACTGCAGATAGTCCGGATGACTGGGAACTCGCCCCCCAGTGATGAACTGGTATGTCCGCACCACACATGAACAAGGGAATCTATATTCGGAGAGCCTGTTTATGTCCTGCCCTTGACTTTGATGCAGGGCATGTGATGTCCGTGCCCTCTTCGTCGCAAAACTCCCTGATTTTCTCAAAAATATACAGTTGTCCAAGCGGTGCATGTATAGGCAGGCCATCTATGGGAGGAAGCACATCAGCTTTCTGCAGCAGCTGAAACCTGGTTCCGACTGAGTCCGAACGCTCTTTGGCAAGAACAACACCAGGCTCCAGAGCATCGAAGCTGTAAAACAGGAAAATAGACAATAAAAAAATGGATGATTACAACCTGGTATAACATCAATTCACCTCCCAAGTTTAGATAAAAATAATAACCTCATACAATGCAATGAAAATGATATTCACCTGAAGTGCTGGTACTGCTTGATCTGTGGCAGTGGCCTGAAGTACGGAGTCAGGTGTTGTTACCAGTCATAGCTTTCCACCAGCACTGTACCATCCTCCAGTCCAGCCAGCTGTGGGATGTTGACCCCTGTCACAGTGCTGTCCTTCCCCACACCAGCCATCTCTGACAAAGCATCATATGGGAGCAAACTTGGTGTGGCCTGTGATCAGGTCCAGACTGTGGGGGAGCTTGTGCATGGTACAGTACTAGCAAATCACACATCAATATAAATACAAATGCAAGCACAAAGACAAAAACAGTTATAAAAACAAACATTCATCAGTAAAAAGGTCCTCAATCAGTATAAAGGAGGAAATGTTGCTTACCTGTTGAGCAAAATCAAAGCTGTAATGTATCCTAATGTCTTTGCTTACTGATTCAGTAGGGACCCCCAGAGACAACTGCAGGTCTTGACAGGTGGTCTTGCAGTCAGCAACCAACTTCGGGTCGACAGACCGTTCACTCTGAACAAGCAGGAGACGCTGCTCTTGCTTCTTCAGTTTGGCTGACTTTAGCTTCTGGCAGATTTGCAGATCTTTAGAGCTGATAGTTGTTCCTCTGGCACTGCCAGCACAGGTCTGTCCTCGGCTTAGTGCTTGAGATGTGGGGCAGCAATTCTATCTACAGATTCCTGAAGGAAGACAGCCCGACTGCATGTTCCTTGGGAAAATACACAAATAATGTAAGATCAATAAACGTAGTGCCAATCAAAACATGGGTTGTTTATGCTTTACATACCAATTGTTGTCATCGATTCCTTGTGGAGACGCCACACTGCTGCTTTTGTCACATGGGATGGCAGCAGCTTTCCACCAAAGTGTTTGTGTCCTGGGTGGCGTCCTGGTAATACTATTGCATTATCCTCTGTGTAGTTGTTGATGAAGTTCACCACTCGCTGCAAGTCCTCACGCTTCAGGTGTAACCTGTGCTTGATTGGGCCAGATCTCTATTTGATGGGGGGCATAAAATCATTCTCCTTGTATGACTGGTGGAGGAGAGTCAGGCGTGTTCTACTGATGCTGAAAGACACATTCCAGATCCAAATATTTTAGCTATCATTATTAGATGAGGCTTATTCAGACAGACTTCTGAGTAACACTTAAAATATCCAGCCAGAATGTGAGCAGTTTGATGCATGACCAGAAGAGGTGACCTAGGGTGACCTAGGGTACCTTCGGGAGACTATCGAAGAGACCGAGGGGTAAAACGATGGTAATTTGGTACTGGACATAGGTCTCCGGGAGACCGAATGTTTTCCTTATTTGATACCATGTTTTATGACTTTTTTTGCATAAAGTAAACTTTTTTTGCATAAAGTGTGGCCTGCTGGAGGTCATTTTGCAGGGCGCTGGCAGTGCACCTCCTTGCACAAAGGCGGAGGTAGCGGTCATGCTGCTGGGTTGTTGCCCTCCTACGGCCTCCTCCACGTCTCCTGATGTACTGGCCTGTCTCCTGGTTGCGCCTGCATGCTCTGGACACTACGCTGACAGACACAGCAAACGTTTTTGCCACAGTTCGCATTGATGTGCCATCCTGGATGAACTGCACTACCTGAGCCACTTGTGTGGGTTGTAGACTCCGTCTCATGCTACCACTAGAGTGAGAGCACCGCCAGCATTCAAAAGTGACCAAAACATCAGCCGGGAAGCATAGGAACTGAGAAGTGGTCTGTGGTCACCACCTGCAGAATCACTCCTGTTTTGGGGGGTGTCTTGCTAATTGCCTATAATTTCCACCTTTTGTCTATTCCATTTGCACAACAGCATGTGAAATGTATTGTCAATCAGTGTTGCTTCCTAAATGGACAGTTTGATTTCACAGAAGTGTGATTGACTTGGAGTTACATTGTGTTATTTAAGTGTTCCCTTTATTTTTTTGAGCAGTGTAGTTTGGGGGTAGAAGCTGCGGAAACAGAGAGAACAGTCTATGACTTGCGGTCGGATGCCAAGCAGTTGCCATACCAAGCGGTGATGCATCCAGTCAAGATGCTCTCAATGATGCAGCTGTAGAACTTTTGGATCTCTTGAGGATCTGAGGATGTCATGGCCGCTAGCATTTCTTAATGACCAAGCTTCAAAACAAGGCCATATCAGGAAGTTCAGTCCCAATTTAAAGTCTCCAGGCTAACAGCTGGGACTGCCCTGATTTTCTGGAATCTGTCTCCACTTTCCCCCTCCTATTCCCTCTGTGACATCGCTTGTGTTGAATCTCAAGTTGTGTTTTCTATACAGTTTGTCAACTGAACGCATTTTAGAATAACTTTCAGTTTCTGAAGTTGAATGGTACACAACGCGGCATCAACATGTTTCAAAGGTTAAAATATGTCATAAAGTAGAAGCATATGATGTGTTTGCTGCTATTCAATGTCACGGGCAAAGTACAATAATACACATTTCAGTGGATTGTGTCCTCAATAGCACAAACAGTACACACACGCGCACACACACACACACACACACACACACACACACACACACACACACACACACACACACACACACACACGCACACACGCACACACACAAATCTCTTTCAGGGAAATGTTTTTGGGCTGTATTTGCATCCGAGGACATACGGCTGTGTTTCCAGCGGCAGTGAAGGTCCCCACAGACAGCCATCTGCTCCTCAGCCTCACCCAGGGCGATTCTCATTTACCAACAATTAGAGCTGACCCAGACGGCGCCCGACCAAAAATAAGGCCATTATGAAACGACAGATAGAACTTCAACATCTATACTGACACTTCTGCATCCTCAATGGGATTGTGATGGGTCACCTAGACCCAGGCACGTGCACAGACAGAGCCTGGATGCTGGAGCCCCTGCCCTTTTGCCATCCAATGAAAAAAGTGCCCTTTGATTGTTGGTGTTTTTTTAAACAAATGACTTTTTCTTAAATGTTTGGTCTCTTTTCTCTCTTGTAACTTTAAATGCAACTGATTGCCTATCAAAGTAGATCATTTCTCATAAACTTATGAACCCTGAAAAAAGTCCCCTTTCCCGCTTTTCACATGCACAAGCTACCCACCGGCGCCAGGCCGGGTGGGGAGTTTGAAATGAACATCGCCAGTTGGTTACTTTGGAGTTGCTAGCACGTGTTGTCTCACAGTCAGGGACAGGGAACGAGGCAATTGCAGTTCAACTGTCAGTAGCAGAATACATTCAAATCAAGTAAAGACTAGTTAGCTTGTTTTGACAGAATGACCTCGCTAACTAGCTGATTCATTTAGCCTATATTAGCAATGACAATAGCCCAATAGCCCACCCCAGTAGTGGTTTTAGTAAAGATACCCAACTCCCCTTCAGGCCTATGTTTTAAAAAAGTAGGGATAATATGGCTACAGGAACAGTAGAAAAGCATGAAAGGAATTATGGTCGATTTTTTTCCCCTTCTCATTTTAAGCACCTGTCCCACCAAAGGGCTGTACATGGCTCTGACTAGATCTGTGAACCAGGTCACCTAGATTACAATATAATTTTCTCCAGAATATTTACCTGTCCATCGGAGCTCTTCCTTTACCCTTATTTTACCAGGTAAGTGACTGAGAACATATTCTCTTTTTGAGCAACTCTCACAAACTCCAAAAATTTCAACTAACCAGTGGTGGAAAAAGTACTAAATTGTCATACTTGAGTAAAAGTAAAGATACCTTAATAGAAAATGACTCAAGTAAAAGTGAAAGTCACCCAGTAAAATACTACTTGAGTAAAAGTCCAGAAGTATCTGGTTGTAAGTGAACTTAAGTGAAGTGGTGCAAAAATAACTAAATCTTTATACAAAAAACTTAAAAGTAAATGCTATACATCAAATTCCTTATATTAAGCAAACCAGAAGGCACAGTCTTTATATTCTTTTTTACAGACAACCAGGGGCATCATTTACAAAATGCATTTTGGTGAGTTCGCCAGATAAGAGTCAGTAGGGATGACAATGCGTTATATGGATAGGTGCGTGAATTGGATTATATTGCTGTCTTGCCTGAGCATTCAAAATGTAATGAGTACTTTTGGGCGTCAGGGATAATGTATGGGAGTAAAAAGTACATATTTTATTTAGGAATGTAGTACTTCAAATGTACTTAAGTAGTACTTCAAAGTATTTTTATAAGTGACTTTACACTACTGCAACTAACACCGACAGAAAGTTCAGTAAAGGTGCAAGATTAAACCAAGTCTACAACAATGTGTGATATAAAACTCATTTCCCGAAATGCAATGAAATAGATGGTAGAGATGAATAAGATACTTTCTTCCACATAAAAGCAACCGAGGCGACATTTGCTGCGGTGCAAGCAGCACAGAGCTCTTTGGAAAGGTTAAGCCACAGCGGATGTCAGAGCTGCATTCCCATGAGAAATGCTGTGCGATTGACATTTTATACCAAATGAACAGTTTAACACCGAAGGATCCATTCCAGCATGATCATTAAAGGTTACAATAAATGAACAGTTTAACACCGAAGGATCCATTCCAGCATGATCATTAAAGGTTACAATAAATGAACAGTTTAACACCAATGCTCCAGTCCAGTGTGCTCATAAAAGGTTACTACAACTTCTACGGGATGTTTGCATGTTATCAGTATGTCAAGGCATGTAGAGTTGTGTGATTACAAAGAAGTAATTAGCATACATATAGGCCATGTACAATGCCTTCAAAAAGTATTCACACCCCTTGACCTTTTCCACATTTTGTTGTGATACAGCCTGAATTCAAAATGGATTAAATTGAGTTTTGTTTGTCATTGGCCTACAAACAATAGCCCATAATGTCAAAGTGGAATAATGTTTTTAGACATTTTTACTGATGAATTAAAAGTTCAAAGTTTAAATGTCTTGAGTCAAGAAGTACTCAACCCCTTTGTTATGGAAAGCCTAAATAAGTTCAGGAGTAAATATGTGCTTAACAAGTCACATAATAAGTTGCATGGACTCTGTGCGCATTAATAGTGTTTCAATTTTTTTTATGACTCCAGCATTTCTGTACCCCACACACACAGATCATTTTAAGGTCCCTCAGTCGAGCAGTGCATTTCAAACACAGATTCAAACACAAAGACCAGGGAAGTTCTCCATGTTATGGGTATGCTTGTAATCGTTAAGGACTGGGGAGTTTTTCAGGATAAGAATAAACGGATTGGAGCTAAGCACAGGTAAAATCCTAAGAAAAACCTGGTTCAGTCTTCTTTCCACCAAACAATGGGAGATGAATTGACCTTTCAGCAGAACAATAACCTAAAACACAAGGCCAAATCTACGCTGGAATGGCCGAGTTACAGTTTTTACTTAAATCTACTTGAAAAAAACTAAAAATAGTTGTCTAGCAATGATCAACAACCAATTTTGAAAATAATAAATGGGCAAATACTGCACAATCCAGGTGAGGAAAGCTCTTAGAGACTTACCCAAAAAGACTCAGAGCTGTAATCGCTGTCTAAGGGTATTCTAACATGTTTTAACTTAGGGATGTGAATACTTATGTAAATGAGACATTTCTGTATTTCTCATTTGAAATACATTTGCAGAAATGTATAAAATCATGTTTTCACTTTGTCATTATAAGGTATTGTGTGTAGATGAGTGAGGAAAAATCATAAATCTAATCAATTTTGAACTCAGGCTGTAACAACAAAATGTGGAATAAGTAAAGGGGTATGAATTCTTTCTGAAAGCACTGTATAGGATGGAATAGCATTCAGATGAGTTCCATTGAAACACAATCTTTACTAGATAGTGTGAAGACAGACCTATGCTTATTTCTGTCCAGGGTGACTCATGGGGTGTGTCACAATTATCTCTTATTTTTCCTGAAGTGTGCACTTGTTCACTTCCATTCATTGATTTAAAAGAAAAGGACTAGTAAATCCAAATGTTTTCAAATTTGAGGAGAGAAGTGAACAAGTGCACACTTCAGAAGAAATTAGAGATTATTGGGACGCACCCAAGAAAGCATCTAATTATCATCCATTTTGTCCATGATCTCTCATTTGAAATAAATCTGATATATTAGGGAGCATTATAAGATACATGGATAAATAGGAAGTAATGGCAGGGAATGTTTTTTTTCTACTTTCCTGCTTTTGTGACTTTTCCGATCATATTCATGCAATAGTTCCCAATGTAAAAATGAAAGGGTAATGGTGCACTCTTGTAGTCTATAGTAATGGTACCATCAGAGGGTTTTGTTACTATCCTATTACCACCCAGGCCCTGATTCTGCTTCCTTCTCTGGCACTACCATTAAACAAATGCCAGTCCCTTTCCCTTCCTGTGCTTCCTTGAAAGATGTTGCTGATGATTATCTCTATCTCATGATGGTGGGGGGGGGGGGGGGGGGGGGGGTAGTCTGGGCAGACAACTAATGTGGCAGATAACAGAAATGCAAATAAGCTGAACAAGCATCTGCTGCCCAGAGAAAGGGAGATGTTTGATGCCAACCAGAGCTAGACATAAAAAGGTTCTGGGGTGAGTATCAACCAAACAACTAACACAAACCTTATCCCCCAATGCCACACACACACGGGCGCACGTGCACACACACACACACACACACACCAGTGGCGGCAGGTGAGAGGAGCTATAAGAGGACGGGTTCATTGTAATGGCTGGAATGGAATTAATAGAACGGTATCAAACACATCATACATATGGTAACCACATGTTTGACTCGATTCCATTGATTCCATTCCAGGCATTACAATGAACCCGTCCTCCTATAGCTCCTCCCACCAGCCTCCAGTGACACAAACACACACACACACACCCACAGCCTCCCCCAGGGCGGTTTGATTTTGAAAGGTCCACAGAGCAGGAGAACATTTGCTAGGGTTGGAGGTGGAGGGAGGACGTCGATGTTCTTTCATAGGTCATCTCTCTGTTACACACCTGAAGGATGGAATTCAACAGGCATTTATTCAAAGAGGAAAGTTAGACTGCTTTGCCTCAGCACAAACTCAATTCAAAATTCTATTTAACTAACGCACCAAGCATAAACAGAGAGAAACTATTTCAGTTTGTTAAACAACATGTAAGAAGAAAGTCTAAATTGACATCAACTCTATCTGGGTTAAAGGCCCATTGAGATGACTGCAGTCAGTATGATGAGAAACAAAGAGATGCACACAAAGGAGCCCACACACACGCACGCGCACCTACGCAGGCAGACATGCACGCCAGACGCACACCCACTTTTCTTGTTCGAAAATACCTACGGCTATATTTATTATCGTGTCAGCAACCCCTGAGCCCCAGATATGAAATTAAGATTCTGTCAGGATGTACAACTCTATTTAATTTATTGGGCCAAGACAAACTCGTGTGGCTCAGTTGGTAGAGTACGGCGCTTACAATGCCAGGGTTGTGGTGGGTTTCGATTACCATGTGGACCAGTACGAAAATATATGCACTCACTACTGTAAGTTGTGAGAATTCCAGGATACTCCGTTCTACGCTTTATCAGTTTTCTTCATGTTCTGTGCACTTTTTGTTCATTATTCTTTTCCAGTGCTGTATCCATGTTATCGGTGACTTGCTATCTATTTAATGTAAATTATGTTGTAGTTTCCTTTTACCACAGATGGGTGCTGAATAGGCCATACATCACCACCATTGTTGCCAGCAGCATAACTCCATGCATCCCATTACTGGCTTGCCTCTGAAGCTAAGCAGGGTTGGTCCTGGTATGTGATTGCCCTGTGTAGGGTGTTGTCTTTCAGATGGGACGTTAAACGGGTGTCCTGACTCTCTGTGGTCACTAAAGATCCCATGGCACTCATAGGGGTGGGGGTGTTAACCCCGTTGTCCTGGCTAAATTCCCAATCTGGCCCTCATGGCCACCTAGTCATCCCCAGCTTCCAATTGGCTCATTAGTGCCCCCTCCTCTCCCCTGTAACTATTCCCCAAGTCGTTGCTGTAAATGAGAATGTATTCTCAGTCAACTTACCTGGTAAAATAAGGGTTAAATAAAAATAAATAAAATGTGTCTGTCTGTAGACTCCACTTTTTTATCATGGGACGAGGCCGGTTTCAGGCTGGATATTTTCTAAGTTTGGCCTATGGCCTTTTAATCAGTGCTCTTTTCTTCTTGCCATGAACCTACAGTATTGCTTCAATAATACCAAGAGGCAACAGATATCTGTTTAAAGTGCAGACGCACAACCAAACATTTGTAAATTACTACTGACAAATTGTTTTGTTGGAGAAAAATAGACCCAAAGGCATATGACCCAAGTATCTATCTAACCATGACACTTTCCTTTTCTAGCAGCTTAGATATTTCTGAATTAATAAATTAAATTTGCAGTTTCAATGTACATAAAATGGCCATGTTGTCTAGCACAATTTTATTCACAGAAATCTTTAAGATGAAGAACTTGCTCGTTATGATATTCTCACTCCACGATAGTGCCGATGCTGCAGCATCATAAGACACATTCAAGTAACAGCTGCTGATGGACCAATGGACCCTCACGCACTGAATCATTCAAAACGAATCTCAAAATCTATTATGACAGTACTCTGTAACAAAAACAATTCTGACTGACCTCTTTTCCATCACTTGGGTGTTTACTGTATCATAATGTTGTTGGTTGCAAATGCCCTTGGAGGTTAGATATGCCTCCCAAGGATCTCATCTAATAATAGCACAATCCTGGGGAAATGATGGAAACTTGCCTCTCTTTCCAAAAAAAACGAAGAAATCACCTTTTTGGACTCAATCACTATGCTGTGTAAAGAAACAGGTCATGCTGGAAGAGTCTGTTGAAGGGTACTTGTCAGTAATAAACATGTTGCTATGCCTCAGGGTGTAATGCATTTCCCATCGGAGTCCCCCTGAGCCTCTCCTCTCCCGCGCTATTCAACGGCAGCCGGCACTCCTGACATTACTCAACACTCACCACAGTTTTTTCTTGGAACGGTGCAAACCAGGGAAAAGGTTGACAGGGGCATTTCAGTCTGTGGTGCTGTGCCTGGTGAGAAATACTGATCAACCTTTTCGATTCCAGTACAAATGAATCAACATGACATCTGTCCCCGAGGGAGTAAGAAGATGACAGTGGAAGATCTAGCGGAGGGGGGAGGGAGGAGGCAGTCTGTAATGACTTCTAGGTATTTTATTTGGTGCCTCTTTTTTGGTTTGTTTGTTTATTGGACAGAGAAAGTCAAAGAGACAGGAAAGTAAGGAAGAGCGATGGCGTGCTTGAAGGGCGTAGGCCAGATTCAAGCCCACGCCAGTACTGGCATACATGTGTGCTCAGATGGCAGCGGCAGTAACCACTGTAACCTCGATGCCAAACACCCGTTTCTTTTCAGAAACATATACTAAGTCGTGCGCATCCTGAAATGGAGTCAGGATGGGTAGGAATATCATAGTGTTTTGGATTCAAATACAATCTCCAAGATGTCTCCAAGGAGGTTTAAGGTTAAGCTTACCTTGTAAAAATACACACTGATAGTCTTTTAAATGTTGCACATGACACCATCACCACCTCTTGACCATCTTTTCCTTTTCTGAAGAGGTCTCAAAAATCACACGCCAGTGTAATTGCATGGATGTCATGCCAGTAAAACAATCTCAACGTAATTGTCACAGTGAGAGAGGAAATCAGTGAGTAAGTGTGCGCGTGTGAGGATTTGTGTGCGTCTGTCTACGTGTGTGTCTGCTCCTGCGCGTGTAGGATAAGGTTTGACCTGTTTTGATGACACTCCTCTCCCAGGACCTTTTTTTAAGCTGGCATAAATAAACATCGCCCTCTCCCTGGGCAGAAGATGCTTGATCAACTCATTTGCATTTCTCTCATCTATCACATAGTGATAGTGGTCAGGTCATGTATATTGTGATAGTGGTCACAAATATAACTAGGTGACCAAACCTATCAAATACCTCAGAGGCAGTTGTACTTCAGTGTGTTATCATATACACTATATCTACAAAAGTATGTGGACAACCTTTCAAATTAGGGGATTCGGCTATTTCAGCCACACCCGTTGCTGACAGGTGTATAAAATTGAGCCCACAGCCATGCGATCTCCATAGACAAAAATTGGCAATAGGATGGCCTTAATGAAGAGCTCAGTGGCTTTCAACGTGGCACCGTCATAGGATGCCACCTTTCCAACAAGTCAGTTCTTCAACTTTCTGCCCCGGTCAACTGTAAATGCTGTTATTGTCTAGGAGTAACAATAGCTCAGCCGCGAAATGGTAGGCCACACCAGCTCACAGAAAGGGGACCATTGAGTGCTGAAGTGCGTAGCGTGTAAAAATCGTCTGGTATAAAGCTTGTCCCCATTGGAATCAGAAGCAGTGGAAACGCGTTCTCTGGAGTGATGAATCACGCTTCACCATCTGGCAGTTCGACGGACGAATCTGGGTTTGGCGGATGCAAGGATAACGCTACCTGCTCCAATGCATAGTGCCAACTGTTTGGTGGAGGAGGAATAATTGTTTGGGGCTGTTCTTCATGGTTCGGGCTAGGCCCCTTAGTTCCAATGAAGGGAAATCTTAACACTACAGCATACAATGACATTCTAGACCATTCTGTGCTTCCAACTTTGTGGCAACAGTTTGGGGAAGGCCCTTTCCTGTTTCAGCAGCAAAGGGGGGACCTATTCCATATTAATGCCCATGATTTCGGAATGAGATGTTCGACGAGAAGGTGTCCACATACTTTTGGTCATGTAGTGTATATCTACAGTTTGAATTTGAATTAATGCCTAACAATGCATGGCATTAGAAGATGGCGCTGCAGTGGATAGCAGCCGTCTTACGGGCTACTGACCAATTATTTTGTGTGTTTTATGTATGTGGATTGTAACTTTTTTTTACATAATGTCTCTGCCATCATTTCCCATGATCAAAAACCCCCCAAAAACAGCTTCTGAACATTAGAACAGCGATCACTAACCTCAATTTGGACAAAAATGTGTACTTAATTTAGTAGGCAGCTCTGGACGTTCTGGTTACTCCGGACCAGGCCATAATCCCCGGGACTTGAAAGAGGAAACAGTGGTGAAATAGTGGCAGGCGAGCCGGAACCCTGACGAGGCTGCGTCGGCGCGCAAATAGACCGCCATTGCCCTCTGTTCTATTGTCGAACGTGCAATCAATGGAGAACAAACTGAATGAGCATCGTCAAGACTGGACGGCAGACTTGGGTAAGGCGAAGGGAGGAGGGATGTTTCTCTTTGTTAATAAGAGCTGGTGCGCATTCTCTAATGTTAAGGGAGTCTTAAGTTTCTGCTCGCCTGAGTTACGATAAGCTGCAGACCGGAGTATTTACCAAGAGCGTTTTCATCTATACTTTTCATAGCTGTCTATTTACAGTGCATTCAAAAAGTATTCAGACCCCTTGAATTTGTAACATTACAGCCTTATTCTAAAATTGATAAAATTATTTCCCCCCTCATCAATCTACACACAATACCCCATAATGACAAAGTGAAAACATAAATACCTTATTTACAGAAGCATTCAGACCCTTTGCAATGAGACTCGAAATTGAGCTCAGGTACATCCTGTTTCCATTGATCATCCTTGAGATGTTTCTACAACTTGATTGGAGTCCATCTGTCATAAATTCAATTGATTGGACATGATTTGGAAAGGCTCACACCTGTCTATATAAGGTCCCACAGTTAACAGTGCATGTCAGAGCAAAAACCAAGCCATGTGGTTGAAGGAATTGTCCGTAGATCTCCGAGACAGGATTGTGTCGAGGCACAGATCTGGGGAAGGCTACCAAAACATTTCTGCAGCATTGAAGGTTCCCAAGAACATGGTGGCCTCCATCATTCTTTAATGGAAGGAGTTTTGAACCGCCAAGACTCTTCCTAGAGATGCCCGCCCAGCGAAACTGAGCAATCGAGGGAGAAGGGTCTTGGTCAGGGAGGTAACCAAGAACCTGATGGTCACTCTGACAGAGCTCCAGAGTTTCTCTGTGGAGATGGGAGAAACTTCCCGAAGTACAACCATCTCTGCAGCACTCCACCAATCAGGCCTCTATGGTAGAGTGGCCAGATGGAAGCCACTCCTCAGTAAAAAGCACATAACAGCCCGCTTGGAGTTTGCCAAAAGGCACCTCAGACCATAATAAACAAGATTCTCTGGTCGGATAAAACCAAGATTGAAATCTTTGTTCTGAATTCCAAGCGTCACATCTGGAGGAAACCTGGCACCATCACTGCGGTGAACCATGGTGGTGGCAGCATTATGCTGTGGGGATGTTTTTTAGTTGCAGGGACTGGGAGACTAGTCAGGATCGAGGCAAAGATGAACGGAGCAAAGTACAGTAAGATCCTTGATGAAAACCTACTCTAGAGCGCTCAGGACCTCAGACTGGGGAATATGTTTACCTTCCAACACGACAACGACCCTAAGCACACAGCCAATACATCCTTGGTCCGCTTGGTCCTGTGATGGGGAGCAAAGCAGGTCATTTTCTATGTAAGCGGAGACTCTCAGCCCTTTCTTTTTCAGGGGTGTGAGAGCTGCCTCTACATATTTGCTGAACGTTCATGGAACTAGTGCTAGCCCAAATGGGACAGGAAGGAATTTGTAGGACTTGAAAAGAAAACATAAGAAACCTGATGCGAACCAATCACCTCGACGAATAGAGCGAAACAGCACGTTGAACGGAGCGCCCTCTGGTGGCGATGGAGCGAGTTGCCCTTTCATTGTATTTTTGCTATGTTTCCTTAGCATGACACCTGGATACAGCAAAGACTGTTTTTATTGAAAAGGGCAGTGTTAACACACTGTAAAATGGAACAGTGCTTGGTGGTGACTGGCAATTTGCCTTCCTGCCCCGGCTGCTTGAACAAAATCCGGGAGTAGAGCCGTGATATGGAGGGCACACAGGGGTGAATTCCCTCAGTCTTCCTTGAGAGCGAACACATGGAAATGGACTGCTGCACAAAAGGAAGCGTTCTAGGAGAATAGATGTACCTCTGTGATGGGGGGAAAGTCTGTGCTCGACCCGAGAGGTGGTAGGCCAGAACACGGGGTGAACTGTTGGCTGCCCGTCTTTGCCACAGGGGAATCAGCTGGTCGGTACCTTGATGCGGCTGCAGTTAAGGACCGTTTTCACCACTTTTGGCCCGTTTAGTGATGCAAACAGCGGGGTTGATGCCCGCAGCATCTTTGAGGGCTTCGCATAGAAGGCCCTGGTGCCAGAAAATTGCCCTCGCCCTGCCACGAAGCCATGTAGAGGGGTAGGCTGGGTAGCCACGGTTCCCGGGTCTACGGGGCAGGCAGAAGTTAAAGGCTTCGTCCTTCTTCTTTCAAAGTTTGCACTTCTGCCGCATAGCGGCGACAGCCGGCCCAAACAGTTCCTTCGGCTCAACAGGAGAGCCAAGGAAATCTGCTTTCTCAGAGCCACAGGGCTCTCTCCTACACCACTGCAAGGCTCATGGCACGGCCACAGCCTTGAATGGCGCCTCTGGAGGCTCGGAGGTGTGTCACGACAGACATCAGAGATGCCGATAGCTAGGAGATTATGCATCTCCAGCATCAAATCGGCCTGGTAGGCAAGCAGTATGGATGTACCATTCAAGGCCTGTACAGAACGTACGGCGGACATGTCGACCTTTTGGTAGATGGACGCGGAAAAGAGGTCCGTCTTACCAGGGAGGGAAGTGCCCTTCAGCAATGAGGCACTGGCATTGAGGTGGTTGGTGGCTTGTCGAGGCCCAGCTCCTCCATGTCCTTGACATTCATGTTGGCAAAATTCCAGTATTGACTTTGCTGATCAAGGGTTTGTCCAAGTTACGTTTTGCTTCCGCCACGCAAGCTGGGACGGCTGAGAGGAGTTGCTTGCCTGGGAAGGTGCGAGAGGAGAGCATCCTCCCATCATACCAGTCCCTCTCTGAGCTGCCACCCCCTCCAATTCGGGTCACTCAATGCTGAGTCTGGCCAATGCCTGTTTGCAGATATCGATGAGCGAATATCTGTCATCGATGCCCCGCTAAGAGTGGAAGAGGGCCTAGATGTTAGAGTTTGCAACTCCTCATCCTCCTCCGCTGCCTGGAGGAGTTTGGTCATGCCCTTGCCATCGTTGACAAGGTCCCCCTCCTCCTGGGCCAAGCCCTGAAAGAGTGGGTGAAGGTCCTCAGGGTAGCCATCCAAGATGTCGGCCAGTGAGCGTTGGGTCTGTGAGAAGTCTACCTGCTCGAAGGCAGTGCCGGAGACAAACCACGCTGGACTTGCTCTGCACACTCCCTACAATGGGAGCATAACTGTCCTTGCATGATATGGTTGTCCAGCATGGACACGGATCCAGTGCTTGGGAAGGGGCCAGGGCCTTGCTCAGGTGCCCCTTGGTCCAAACTAGCAGGCTCCAAGGCTCCAAAAAAACAGTTAATCTGAGAACAAAGTGAAATGTAACTTCGCCACGTGGGCTAATAGCTTAGCTAGTTAGCACAGTGCTAGTCGGAGAAAGCTATTCCTTTAACAATGTGAACGTGGCTATCTGAGCTAGATAGCACAATGTTAGCCACAGGAAGCTAGCGCTTTGTTAGTCTTGGGAAAAACAAAAGCATGGCTCTCGACCGATAAGCAGTGAAGCTAGGATGGTTGATCTAGTCAACGTGGCGCGGTAGTGGGTTGAGCTAAACAAGAGAGTGAGTTAGTAATTCTACACTTCTAGGTAGAAAAGCTAGTCAGTAGGATAGCTAGCCTTGCAACAAGCTAGCCAGGTTCGCTAAGCCTTACAGCTAAGCTAGCAAAGTCTCAGTAGCTAGCCATGTGACACTAGCTACCACAGTAGTCAAAGGGAAGAAAAAGCTAATTCTTACCCGCAGCAAAAACCTTCAGTGAAGTCACCCAACAGAGAAGACGAAAGTTGGTAAATCCTTATAATGAAGGGGAGGGGCTCACCTCATTCGCCACGCAACCTGTCTGTCTCTGACAGATATGTGTGATAGGTTCTTCGAGCTTCTGAGATTCCAGTGATATCGAAACGAATAACTGAACAACAACTCTGTTGACCTCAATGGTATGATTACAAAATATTGACAGCAGGTTCCGACAACAGTAGCTTACTGTAATAAGTCCTATTTCTGACAGAATCCTCTATGAATAAATCAAACCATGCCATAGGCTATCACCGCTTATAGGTTAAGGTTAGTGAAAGGGTTAGCTAAAATGCTACTGTTGTACCCGACGCGACTCAAGCACGCAACCTTTGGATTGCTAGACGGTCATGGTATACACTCACCAATACTCCCTGACCAACCTCCTGACTTTAGTTTATGTCTTAAGTCACCAGAACACTATTCCATTTGTAACATAACATCAAACTAAATGAAGGGACCCAAATGTATACAACATATCCTACGTCTGCTTACTGTGGTCAGGCTAGTTAAGGAAGTCATTATGCCAAACAATGATACAATCATTAGATCTATAGAAAATCTATTAAGACTTCAAAAATGACCTCGCAATGCGTCTGTTTGCATGACCACGGGATAAAATGTCATTTTTTTTGGCCTACTGTTTTATGTTTGCTTGGCAGTCTCCCCTCAGTAAAAAAACAAATAGTTTGGGTTAGGCTATAGGCTACTGGCATAAAAGGTAGACTCAGCGATATGACTTAGATGTAAAATGTAAACAGCATAGTACAGTGGTCACCAACCGGTCGATCTTCAATGCATTCCTAGTCAATCAACAAACATTTCTGTCGAAAAGCCAACGATAAAGGCTTGCACTGTTTTTTTTTCATGTTGTGTTGTTGGCGGTGTACTTGATTCTAAAGCCCTGCGCACCGGGTAGGCAAAGTATTCCCATCTTTAACCATTTTATTTGTCTGAAAAGACAACTCCGCCTACCAGGCAGACTGGGAGATCTGTGGCTAAATCAAGTGTGTGTACTAGGCTGGCCAATCAGATAACTCAAATCACTGTGCCTACAGCTTCCACAACCCTGACCACAGCAAGGTTTGATACTAGCCTATATGAGATTTCATAACTTTTCAAAACATTACCAGACAGACTGTCAAAGAATACAGTAAAGAGATGCTGTTTTTATGAGTGAGTTCATGTCAACATTTTTACTCAGCAAGGTCAACACTTTTCTTTATTTAACACTATTACAAAACATGAAATGGCTTGTACCTACTTCCACTCATGCTGCAATGAATTAGCAGTAGCAGATCGTCATCTCTTTTTTAATACCAAGGAATATTTCACTTTCTCTGGTCATAGGAACAAAATAAATTTGGGCATGAGGCAGATGCTGTGCGACTCGAGTTTTGCCATCAGGTGGAAGAAGGTGTCCACTCTCTCTGGCCAGGCTCACCGGAGGAAAGAAAAGAGAGAGCAGGGACCGTGAGACGTGGACCCTCTACCACTCTTTCCCTCCCTCCGCTGAGACTAATGTTCAAAACAACTGGAAACTCTGAAATGTCAGACTACTGACTTCAGTGAGTTCAAGACAACTGGGAACTTCGGAAATAAATTATATCCAGCATGGAAAAATCTTTTGAACGGTCATCCAACTCGGGATTCCAAGTCCAACTAGGACATCTTTTCATCGCTACAATTTTCCGACCTGAAGATCACTGACGTTATGATTGAACATTTTTTTTCAGAGTTCCCAGTTGTCTTAAAAGCACCATGACCATCAGATGCAGGTTTCATCAGTCCAGTAAAATAAAAAAGCCAATTATTAGCAAATGATTTAAATGCATGCTCAGCTGTGCTGCCTGGCAAGCCCTACACCAAATTATCTATTTTGTTATCAAAGCTTTTTTAAGTCATTTAAAAAAAAAAGATTCTGAGTGGTAGATCTCGGCTTGCTTTTTGACTGTGAAAGTGATCTTGAATCAGAAAAGGTTGGTGACCACTGGCATAATGGGTCAAATTGAGGCTCAACTCCTGCTGCTTTGGTGCCCTGGCTACCATGCTGTGAACAGCGAACCCGTGCACATGTGCAGATACTGTTTGTGACTGTGTGAGAGTCTTGCATCTTGCTCATCTCAATGCACGTATTCAAGAGGATCAAAACTGTAATGTATCATAGGTAAATTGATCTACAAATAATAACGAGTTATTTATGATGTAAGATTCTTTGCAGATCAGTCAGTTGGCAGTCGCCTGCACCATCGGACGGAATGTTGAACAAGACCAATATCTGCGGTGCTGCCCGTGGCAGCGTCATTTCGCTGAGTCTACCTTTAAGCATTCAACAATTGTCAAAGGTTTGAACTCCTCATGCAATAGGCCTACTAATATAAAACGTTATATAGCGTATGGCTCTCAATTAGAGGCAGGTGTTTGGCGTTTCCTCTAATTGAGAGTCATATTAAGGTAGGTTGTTTCACATTGTTTGTTGTGGGTGGTTGTCTCCTGTGTCTGTCGTTGCGCCACATGGGACTGTTTCGGTTTTGTTTGTTTGTTCGTTTTCTGTAGGCAGTTTTCGTGTTCATGCGTTCTTCGTGTTTCATGTGAGTTCGTCGTTCAGGTCTGTCTACATCGTTTATTTGTTTTGTAACTTCAAGTGTTCGTTCGTGTTTTCTGTTTTGTTTATTAAACATTATGTCTAAGTATCACGCTGCGTCTTGGTTCAATCCATGCTCCTCCTCTTCGGATGAAGAGGAAGAGGAGAACCGTTACACTAACTGCATATGGTTAAATAATCAATACATGTAGCCTTCACTGAGAGGCTTTGATTAATGTTATATCATCATATATTTATATATACACTGAACAAAAATATAAAGGCAACAATTTCAAAGATTTTACTGAGTTACAGTTCATATAAGGAAATCATTCAATTGAAATACAGTTGAAGTCAGAAGTTTACATACACTTAGGTAATTAAAACTCGTTTTACAACCACTCCACAAATTTCTTATTAATTAACAAACTATAGTTTTGGCAAGTCGGTTAGGACATCTACTTTGTGCATGACACAAGTAATTCTTCCAACAATTGTTTACAGACAGATTATTTCACTTATAATTCACTGTATCACAATTCCAGTGAGTCAGAAGTTTACATACACTAAGTTGACTGTGCCTTTAAACAGCTTGGAAAATTCCAGAAAATGATGTCATGGCTTTAGAAGCTTCTGATAGGCTAATTGATATAATTTGAGTCAATTGGAGGTGTACCTGTGGATGTATTTCAAGGCCTACCTTCAAACTCAGTGCCTCTTTGCTTGACATCATGGGAAAATCAAAAGAAATCAGCCAAGACCTCAGAAAAAAACTGTAGACCTCCACAAGTCTGGTTCATCATTGGGAGAAATTTCCAAACGCCTGAAGGTACAACATTCATCTGTACAAACAGTACTACATAAACACCATGGGACCACACAGCTGTCATACCGCTCAGGAAGGAGACGCATTCTGTCTCCTAGAGATGAATGTACTTTGGTGTGAAAAGTGCAAATCAATCCCAGAACAACAGCAAAGGACCTTGTGAAGTTGCTGGAGGAAACCGGTACAAAAGTATCTATATCCACAGTAAAACGAGTCCTATATCAACGTAAATTGAAAGGCCGCTCAGAAAGGAAGAAGCCAGTGTTCCAAAACCACCATAAAAAAGCCAGACTGCGGTTTGCAACTGCACATGAGGACAAAGATTGTACTTTTTGGAGAAATGTCCTCTGGTCTGATGAAACAAAAACAGAAATGTTTGGCCATAATAACCATTGTTATGTTTGGAGGAAAAAGGGGGAGGCTTGCAAGCCGAAGAACACCATCCCAACCGTGAAGCACGGGGGTGGCAGCATCATGTTGTGGGGGTGTTTTGCTGCAGGAGGGACTGGTGCACTTTACAAAATAGATGGCATCATGAGGCAGGAAAATTATGTGGATATATTGAAGCAACATCTCAAGACATCAGTCAGGAAGTTAAAGCTTGGTCTTCCAAATAGACAATGACCCCAAGCATACTTCCAAAGATGTGGCAAAATGGCTTAAGGACAACAAAGTCAAGGTATTGGAGTTGCCATCACAAAGCCCTGACCTCAATCCTATAGAACGTATGTGGGCAGAACTGAAAAAGCGTGTGCGAGCAAGGAGGCCTACAAACCTGACTCAGTTACACCAGCTCTGCCAGGAGGAATGGGCCAAAATTCACCCAACTTATTGTGGGAAGCTTGTGGAAGGCTATCCAAAACATTTGACTCTAGTTAAACAATTTAAAGGCAATGCTACCAAATACTAATTGAGTGTATGTAAACGTCTGACCCACTGGGAATGTGATGAAAGAAATAAAAGCTGAAATAAATCATTCTCTCTACTATTATTCTGACATTTCACATTCTTAAAATAAAGTGGTGATCCTAACTGACCTAAGACAGGGAATTTTTACTAGGATTAAATGTCAGGAATTGTGAAAAACTGAGATTAAATGTATTGGGCTAAGGTGTATGTAAACTTCTGACTTCAACTGTAAATTATTTTTGCTCTAATCTATGGATTTCACATGAATGGGCAGGGGTGCAGCCATGGGTGGGCCTGGGAGAGCAAAGGCCCACCCATTTTGCAGCCAGGCCCAGCCAATCAGAATGAGTTTTCCCCACAAAAGGGCTTTATTACAGACAGAAATACTCCCCCCTCTGACGATCCTACGGGTGAAGAAGCCAGATGGAGAGGCCCTGGGCTAGCGTGGTTACACGTAGTCTGCGGTTGTGAGGCCGGTTGGATGTACAGCCAAATTCTCTAAAAACGGCATTGGAGGCAGCGTATAGTAGAGAAAATGACATTCAATTATCTGGCAACAGCTCTGGTGGACATTCCGTCAGTCAGCATGCCAATTGCACGCTCCCTCAAAACTTGAGACATCTGTGGGATTGTTGCTTTGTAAGGCAAATGCACATTTTAAATTGGCCTTTTTTTGTCCCGAGCACCTGTGTAATAATCATGCTGTTCAATCAGCTTCTTGATATGCCACATCAAGATATGTTAGGAGAAATGATCAGTAAAAGGGATATAAACAAATTTGTGCACAACATTTTAGAGGAAAAAAGCTTTTTGTGAGTATGGAACATTTCTGCTAACGAAACATGGGACCAACACTTTACATATTGGGTTTATATTTTAGTTCAGTGTATATATAAAATATTGCCCTATTCAAAATATGAAAGTGAAAGGCAGTGTATTTGTCGTGCTTCACGAATGATGCATATACTGTAGACTGTGCCTGATGGAACCGACAGCATCATTGCGTCACTACACAACTATGCTGAACACATGTATCTACCATCTACCATACAATTCGATGCATATGTTGGATTTATACAATGTACTGCGCAATATGTACCACACAGAACGCACTGCAACTGCCTCTGCAATGCAATGCTGCAAGGCAAATGCAGAGTTCCACTGGAAATGAATGTAGCCCTACTTCAGGTGTATCAAAACGCAATGCCACTGTTGGTCTGATAGGATGTCCCAAGGGGAACATTTTCTTAGACACTTTCATGCTGTATACAAAGTAAACACTGTACAGTACACACTCAACATAATACACACATTGCACGTAACCCTTATCATATATTTCTCATATAGCCAGATCAGTGGAGGTTGGTGCCGTTTAAGATGAGGGAGGACAATGATTTTTTTGATGAGCATGGCCTTATTTCTTTTACAGCATATTGGATGACTGTCATTCATATTCCATTCACCGAGCTCAAAGTAACATCGATAGGTTTAGGCTACTACATGATACTCAAATTTTCCCTATACCCCACAATGAGGTTTGCTACAACCTAGCCTATGAATGAAAGTTTACAACGTAGGTGCACAGGTAGAGATATTTTTTTGTAATCAAGGTGACACACAGTGACACATTCAATACTGCCTTGCACACTCTTGCCTGCATCTAACTGATCTAGGGTGTAATCATTAGTCCAACAGTTGCAAAATAGAGTTTTTATTGGACAAATTCAGGTATGTTTATCCCCGTTTCGTTTGCTTCCGTTTAAGAAACGTTTTTCAACATAATCAGCAGAATGAATACACCCCTGATTACTAGAAAACCCAGTTCACTTTCATAGCAGCCACATACAAACAGCATGATCACTTTTCTCGTTGTAATTCCTTCTCGCATCTACGCGCTCTCCTCCTCTCTCACCTTTACCCCTTCACTTGTGGACTTCAGTGCACAACACATCAGCTGTTTGTGACCAGGCCAAACCTTCATATCGTATCACTAACCGGCAGAGACAGCCTACATCGTTGTCACAATATTAGCTAGCTAACATCATAGTCAGCATAGCTAATAGAACTAACACATTAGTAAACTAACACATTAGCAGTAGTGTACAGTCAGTAATCAGTTTAGCAGTTACACTGGCGGGCCCCGGTGGCAATAAATTAATAAAACCAAACGCTTACCTTGACTTGGAAGAGTTCCAGTGTTGGATAGCCATAGCCAGCTAGCTAACATAGCATCCCTTTCTGTTTGAACCGGGTGTTTGAGTAGGCTAAACTAGCCAACAGCATTCGCTAGCTACCGTCTCTTATGACCGATATAACTTCTGGACATCAGGACTGCGATTACTCACCACATTCTGGCAGAATCCTTTTTTTCCTTTAACGAGTCTGACAAGCCCGACGCAAACGATATACTGCTTTCTCGGGAACAGTTCCTGTGATTTGCGTGAAGAGGAGGCGAAGAAAAAGGGGCAGGAGGACGGGCTGCCTTCTGAGAATTCTTAGGCGATCGAATAAACCCCCACTACCTTCCATTCTGCTAGAAAATGTGCAATCTTTGGAGAATAAAATAGATGACCTACGCAGAAGACTAAACTACCAACGGGACATTCAAAACTGTAATATCTTATGCTTCACGGAGTCATGGCTGAACGATGACACTATCAACATACAGCTGGCTGGTTATACTCTGCACCGGCAGGATAGAACAGCGGCGTCTGGTAAGACAAGGGGCGGTGGAGTACGTATTTCTGTAAATAACAGCTGGTGCACGATATCTAAGGAAGTCTCAAGCTATTGCTCGCCTGAGGTAGAGTATCTCATGATAAGCTATAGACCACACTATCTACCTAGAGAGTTTTCATCTGTATTTTTCGTGGCTGTTTACATACCACCCCTGTCAGAGGCTGGCGCTAAGACAGCATTGAATGAGCTGTATTCCGTCCATAAGCAAACAAGAAAACACTCACCCAGAGGTGGCGCTCCTAGTAGCCGGGGACTGTAAGGAAGGGATACTTAAATCCGTTATAACCAAATTTATATCAGAATGTTAAATGTGCAACCAGAGGAGAAAGAAAAACACTGGACCACCTTTACTCCACACACAAAGACGCATACAAAGCTCTCCCTCGCCATCGACCTCCATTTGGCAAATCTGATCATAATTCTATCCTCCTGATCCCTGCTTACAAGCAAAAATTTAAGCAGGAAGCACCAGTCACTAGATCAATAAAAAGTGGTCAGATGAAGCAGATGCTAAGCTACAGGACTGTTTTGCTAGCACAGACTGGAATATGTTCCGGGATTCTGCCGATGTCATTGAGGAGTACACCACATCAGTTATTGACTTCATCAATAAGTGCATCGATGACGTCATCCCCACAGTGACCATACGTACATACCACAACCAAAATCCATGGATTACAGGCAACATCCTCACTGAGTTAAAGGCCAGAACTGCGCTTTCAAGGAGCGGGACTCTAACCCGGAAGCTTATAAGAAATCCCGCTATGCCCTCAGACGAACCATCAAACAGGCAAAGCGTCAATACAGGACTAAGATTGAATCGTACTACACCGGCTCTGACACTCGTTGGATGTGGCAGAGCTTGCAGACCATTACAGACTACAAAGGGAAACACAGTCGAGAGCTGCCCAGTGAAACAAGCCTACCAGACGAACTAAACTACTTCTATGCTCACTTCGAGGCAAATAACACTGAAACATGCATGAGAGCACCAGCTGTTCCAGAAGACTGTGTGATCACGTTCTCTGCAGCCGATGTGAGTAAGACCTTAAAACAGGTCAACATTCACAAGGCGGCAGGGCCAGACGGATTACCAGGATGTGTACTGCGAGCATGCGCTGACCAACTGGCAAGTGTCTAAACTGACACTTTCAACCTCTCCATGTCCGAGTCTGTAAAACCAACATGTTTTAAGCAGACCACCATAGTGCCTGTGCCCAAGACCACTAAGGTAACCTGCCAAAATGACTACTGACCCATAGCACTCACGTCTGTAGCCATGAAGTGCTTTGAAAGGCTGGTCATGGCTCACATCAACACCATTATCCAGAAAGCCTAGACCCACTCCAATTTGCATACCACCCCAACAGATCCAGAGTTGATGCAATCTCTATTGCACTCCACACTGCCCTTTCCACCTGGACAAAATGAACACCTATGTGAGAATGCTATTCATTGACTACAGCTCAGCGTTCAGCACCATAGTGCCCTCAAAGCTCATCAATAATCTAAGGACCCTGGGACTAAACACCTCCCTCTGCAACTGGATCCTGGACTTCCTGACGGGCCGCCCCATCCGCCACACTGATCCTCAACACAGCGGCCCCTCAGGGGTGCGTGCTCAGTCCCCTCCTGTACTCCCTCTTCACTCATGACTGCACAGCCAGGCACAACTCCAACACCATCATTAAGTTTGCAGATGACACAACAGTGGTAGGCCTGATCACCGACAACGACGAGACGGCCAGGTCTCTGACCTCCTCCCTATAGGCTGTGTGGTGCCAGGACAACAAACTCTCCCTCAACGTGATCAAGACAAAGGAGATGATTGTGGACTTCAGGAAAAAGAGGACTGAGCATGCACCCATTCTCATCGACGGGGCTGCAGTGGAGCAGGTTGAGAGCTTCAAGTTCCTTGGTGTCCACATCACCAACAAATTAACATGCTCCAAGCACACCTAGACAGTTGTGAAGAGAGCACGACAAAACCTATTCCCCCTCAGGAGACTGAAAAGATTTGGCATGGGTCCTCAGATCCTCAAACGTTTTTACAGCTGCACAATCGAGAACATCCTGACTGGTTGCATCACTGCCTGGTATGGCAATTGCTCGGCCTCCAACCGCAAGGTACTACAGATGGCAGTACGAACGGCCCAGTACATCACTGGGGCCAAGCTTCCTGCCATTAAGGACCTCTATACCATGCGGTGTCAGAGGAAGGCCCTAAAAATTGTCAAAGACTCCAGCCGTCTAGTCATAGACTGTTCTCTGTGCTACTGCACGGCAAGCGGTACTTGAGCGCCTAGTCTAGGTCCAAGAGGCTTCTAAACAGCTTCTACCCCCAAGCCATAAGACTCTTGAATACCTAATCAAATGGTTACCCAGACTATTTGCATTGCCCCCCACTCTTTTACACCTCTGATACTCTCAAAAATGTGTTTTGAAGTAAGTGAAAGTGATTTTTTTTCATGAAATATAGCTAGCTCTCACTCTCTCGCTTCTCCTTCATTTTTTTTATAAATGTATTTGTTACAAACTGTTCAAATATTGTTTTTCTCTTTGAGCCACCTACTCACCACATTATATGCACTGCAGTGCTAGCTAGCTGTAGCTTATGATTTCAGTACAATTTTTTTAAATTTTAATCTGCTCAGCATTTAGCCACTCTAGCATGGTGGTGGATAGTCGTGTTTCAAAAACAAAGTAGGCATATTTTCATTGTTTTCCCCCCCCCTTCTCTCCATTAAACAGAGTTGAGGAAATCAAAACCTATGCAGTATGAATGGAGAATGTTGTAGGTACGAACCGGTCCACGAGGGATATGAGTGTATTGCCGGCTGCATACAATGCATTTGGATGGTAAGATGACACGACTCAATTTCGCCATCTACCGGCCTTTGGGGCTACATTTCCTCCAGGTCAGGAGTGACGCTCGAATTGTTGCGAGCGAGTCGACTACAGGCAACATAAGTCACCTACTAATTCACTTGCTGGCAAGCCTTCTCAAGGCTCAGATTCCGTCCGCACATATTCATTAAGAAAGTGTTTGTTTATTTGCAGCAGTGCTTTTGCGTTTTTTTGTGTACCGTTGCTGTTTTTCTAGATACAGACTCACTCTTTAAACAGCCTTGAATTCTGAATAACTGTGGATTCGTCGCTTTGGTTCAAAATATGTGCTTTCATGTAAAATGCGGATATCAAGATTCTAAGTACAGCCTACTCAAAGAAATGTATGCAAAAAAAGTAAAGGAATGGCTGTTGATCCAGTAATGCTTTCAAACGAATGCTCTTTACGCGCGACTGGGCATGCTGCAGCTTCGAGGAGGAGAGTCCAAATTAAGTTGTGAAAATGAGTAATGGACCACAAGATCTCTGACCCTTTACATAACCCACGAGTGCAATAGGATTTTTACTCTATAGTCAAGTGCAAGTATTTTGACATGGACAATGGATAATATAATAATTGCAGTAAATGGTGTTTCTTATAACGAGGCTGCCGAGATCTACAAGCCACACGCTGATCCGTTCACTGGTCCAATAACACATCTTGCACCTTGGAATTTCGCAGTTTTGGCTACCCTGATGTTTGTTGTAACATCTCTGTCTCTCTTTGAAAATTTTACTGTTATGTTGGCCACTTACAAGTTCAAACAGCTGAGACAGCCCCTAAATTATATTATAGTTAATTTATCTGTCGCTGATTTTCTTGTGTCACTCACCGGTGGAACAATAAGTTTTCTAACAAATGCCAAAGGGTATTTTTTCCTTGGAAATTGGGCTTGCGTATTGGAAGGTTTTGCTGTCACCTATTTCGGTAAGTTCAGCATGGATCATGGTAATGTTTTTGAATAAGTAACCTGGGATGCTGGTGTAACCGCATAGTTGCTGCAGGTGTCAGTGTTGGAGCTGTTTAGATTCCGAAATGTAGCAAAATAATAGCGTTTGAAAGTCAGACTGATTGATTGTTTGATTAATTTGGTTTCTTAGACAGTTTTTTTTAAAGACAGATAATACATAGCAGAAAGGAATTCATCCATCTTTTGTAGTGTATTTGGCAGTTCTTTCAAAGCATTTTGTGGTGCTGAAAAATGGACATAAAACTGATGGCAAAATTACACAGGCAAATAGATATAATCGTCATTTTTTAAATTAAAATAACTGATCTAATTTAGGAAACCAACATGTTTTGCACACGAGGGTGTCGACATTTTTACAAATGAATTAAAAATGAAAAGCTGAAACGCCCTTTATGGCCTAAATAAGTTCAGGAATAAAAATGTGCTTTACAAGTCACAAGTTGCAGGGACTCACTCTGTGTGCAATAATGACGACCTAATTTCTGTACCCCACACATACAGTTATCTGTAAGGTCCCTCGGTCGAGCACTGAATTTCAAACACAGATTCAACCGCAAAAACAGGGAGGTTTTCCAACGCCTCGCAAAGACCTATTGGTAGACGGTTAAATTAAAAAGCAGACATTGATTATCCCTTTGAGCATGGTGATGTTATTAATTACATTTTGGATGGTGTATCAATACACCTTGTCGCTACAAAGATACAGGCTACCTTCCTAACTGAGTTGCGGTAGATTTCACCATGAGGTCAATGGTGACTTTAAAACAGTTACAGAATTTAATGACTGTGATAGGAGAAAACTGAGGACGGATCAACAACATAGTAAATACTCAAATACTAACCTAATTGACAGAGTGAAAAGAAGGAAGCCTGTACAGAATAAATATATTCCAAAACATGCATCCTGTTAGCAACAAGGCAATAAAGTAATACCGCAACAAATGTGGCAAAGCAATTGAACTTGTTCTGAAAACAAAATGTTTGGGGCAAATGCAATACAACACATTACTGAGTACCACTCCATATTTTCAAGCATAGTGGTGGCTGCATCATGTTATGAGTATCTTGTCATTGTTTAAGCACTGGGGAGTTCTTCAGGATAAAATATAAACTGAATGGAGCTAAGCACAGCCAAAATCCTAGAGGAAAACCTGGTTCAGTCTGCTTTCCTCCAGACATTGGGAGATTAATTCACCTTTCAGCAGGAAAATATCCTAAAACACACTAGAGTTGCCTACCAAAAAGACAGTGAATGTTCCTGAGTGGCCGAGTTACAGTTTTGACTTAAACCTACTTAAAAATCTATGGCAAGACTTGGAGATGGTCGTCTAGCAATGATCAACAACCAATTTGACAGAGCTTGAAGGACTTTGGAAAGAATAATGGGCACATGTTGCACAATCCCGCTTTGACAGAGTATTTTTGTTTTTGTTTCACAATTTAATCAATTTTAAGTCCCACTAACACTACAAAATGTGGAAAAAGTCAAGTGGTGTGAATACTTTCTGAAGGCACTGTACATACTCTTAGAAAAAAAGGTCTACCTAGAACAAAGTGTTCTTCCGCTGGCCCTGTAGTAAAACCAAACCCTTTTTGGTTCCAGGTAGAACCTTTTCACCAAAGGGTTAATATATGTTGGTTACAAAATCGAAGGACCATTAAAATAGAACTCAGGTGCTGATCTCCATGCCGGTAGTAGAGCCGCAGCAATGTCCATCCAGAACAATGAGACAGTATTTCTAGTTAAGGGGTTTTTAATGGGACAGAAAGGATCCACACAGACACACACACACGTCACACTTGAAACTGACAGATTCTGGTTCTGTAAGGGAGATAATATAAATGTAGGCATATTTTCCTTCTGCAGGGCTAGTTTCTATCTGCCTACTAAACAGGCTAGTGGACCAGTACATCAACAACAGCAATACAGGAATGTCTACATAATGTAATGAAACAGGCAGGGAGCAGGTCTCGAACCCTCGACCTTCTAGCCCGAAGTCCAGCGCGCTATCGACTGTGCCGCAAAAGCATGCTCGAGCAGCAGAGTCGATATCCGCGCTTATAAACCCAGGGTCGTTAACATAAATATACACTCCAGAACATGAGCGATTTACAGATACAAAGGAAATAGCCTATCATCTCAAATGACAAATGCTAACAAACGGCTAAAGCTACTATGCATGCTAACATACACTACTAATGCATTCTTTGTGTAAATGCTAGCAGCAGCGCGAGCTAACCAACAAGCTCAACATACATGGAAAAATACAACAACAGACAATACTTAGCAAAAACACCAATGGGACATAGATCTTAAAACACTTATGTTTTAGATGCACGCACAGTAAAATGTCACACACCAAGGATATTGTACACAAGAGGAAAAGGGTAGCAGGGGGAAAAAAGTGGAGCTCGTCAGAATGGAAAGCAATGTTATCTGATTTCTGCCCTGCCAGGGTAGGGGTCCTACACGAATGAACCTGAAGTCTCGGGAATAGATGCTGCTGATTGGCTAATATAAGAACGTATGGCGTGACCTTGGCCAATAAGAACACTAAATGTGGTTTATGGTCTGAAGAATAGGAGACTAAAACATCGTATCCACTGGGATTTAAAATTAGGGCCAAATTTGAGCTAGTCCACCAAGGCCAGTCCAGCATAGGTTCATTTCAAAGTGCCATTGGAAACGGGGCTTCAGCTGCCTGACTAAACTAACCAGAAGGGAGTGCCAGAAAGCTGGCAGTTTTTACAATCGTTCTAGGTAGCCATTTTAGGTAGAGTGAAGTGTAGAATGGTAGTGTTTAGCACATTTTATGAAACGGGTTGTTCCGATCATTGATGCTGATTGGACGAGCAGCATTCCAACCCGTGCTGTATTCACCAACAGGCACACCTATGCCTGCTAACAGGTCCATCTGAATTATTTCTCACCCTCCATAATATAATCATATTCAGGTTGCTGTCCTAATCATCTATTGTATTTATCTGAATTTACACACTATTTCCCCTTGCTTATAGCCTTGCATTTAGTTTGGTAAAGCGGGGTTAATATAAGCGTGACTGAGTTAGCTGAAGTTGTCTAGCTAGCTAGCTAGCGACAACAACTTTAGTCAGCCTGCATAGCAACCATTTTTGTCAACGGCCGAACAGTAATTTTACGTAGCAACTATGCAAACATGATTTACGCCTGGTGCGTGTCTGTAGAAAAATGACCAAAATAACTAACACATAGATTTTTGTCCGGACTATATATTCTGGTAGAAGAATGAAATTGTATGAATTTACTTATCAAGATAATGTTTTAAATGAAAATATGTAATGAATTGTTATTTTAATGAATATAGTCACAGCCAAATTGGTAGATGTTTCTTCTGGGCCCTACAGACTGTCTCTGCCTCCTCTTAGGGATTGTGGCTCTGTGGTCCCTGGCAGTGCTGTCCTTCGAGCGTTTCTTTGTGATCTGCCGGCCTCTGGGGAATGTTCGTCTTAGGGGGAAGCATGCGGCAATGGGCCTGCTGTTTGTCTGGACCTTCTCCTTCATCTGGACTATCCCTCCTGTGTTCGGCTGGTGCAGCTACACCGTCAGCAAGATCGGCACCACCTGCGAGCCAAACTGGTGAGAGGCAACTGAGAGAGAGAGCAGAGAGCATACGTAAACATAGATGTACAGCAACCTCGACCTCCTGTTTGTATCATAAACGCACGCAGGCACAAACGGGTCATTTTTGAATTGCAGTGGCATTTGGGCATGGCATTTTGTATTTATTTAAATGCATCTGGGTAAGTCTGCCCATTCTTAATCAACTAATATGGCAGCTTAATGACTTAAAATCATTTGACTATTATGATAACATTGTAACTTACCAACAGTAGCGGTAGGAACACCAATGACACATTTTAGGTCATTTTGGATTTTCTTAATTGGAGGTCATCAACCCATAAAAAGTAATTGACAAACGTATTATCATAATCATTTTGCTCACACTGTAATTTCCCTTCATTTAAATCAAGTAACACCAATACCATTTTTATTTTATTTATACACACAAAATTATCAATGGAATCCTCAAATTCATGACATACTAAAAGGGTGTGATTATCAAATTATTTCCTTTTAATATAGACCCCTCCCCGATAAGAGTTTGCCACTGGAGAAAATGCTCACCAAGATCCGTGTATTTCTTTGTAAGAAGTGATTTTCAAGGCGGAAACATCAATGACATCAAATGAAGGGATACACATTGTTGTTTTGTATGGTGTTTATTCTATACAAGAGCAAGGTCATGTTGATCAGACAGTCTCTACTTCAGCATCACTCGGTAGCATGCATACAGCGCCATTCAGTGCATATGAAGTAATGTCAAACTTGGCTCAATAGTACTATATACACTGCTCAAAAAATAAAGGGAACACTTAAACAACACAATGTAACTCCAAGTCAATCACACTTCTGTGAAATCAAACTGTCCACTTAGGAAGCAACACTGATTGACAAATTGCACATGCTGTTGTGCAAATGGAATAGACAAAAGGTGGAAATTATAGGCAATTAACAAGACACCCCCAAAAAAGGAGTGATTCTGCAGGTGGTGACCACAGACCACTTCTCAGTTCCTATGCTTCCTGGCTGATGTTTTGGTCACTTTTGAATGCTGGCGGTGCTTTCAAATACCTGCGTAATTGCACACCCAACTCACTCAGGTGCTTCGCTATATCACGTTTAACATTGTCCGTAAGCTTGAGTTCGTTTGCACACAAAAAAATCATACTATTATGGAAAGATATGTGTGTTGTCCCTGTTAATGTAGAAAGAAAAGAAGCTCCAACTTCTTAATACATTGAATATAGTTGCGGAGAGTCCCTGTAATCCTAGATGCAGATCATTCAGGTGAGAAAAAACATCACCCAGGCCAGTCGTGTGAGAAACTCTTCATCATGCAAGCGGTCAGACAAATTATGGTCAGTAAAGAGAACTTTAAGTTCATCTCTCAATTAAAAAAACACGTGTCAAACTTTGCCTCTTGATACTGTATGTTGTAAAAGCGTTACATGGTCGCTGCCCATATCATGGCATAGTGCAGAAAATACACGAGAGTACAGGGGCCTTGCTTTAACAAAGTTAACCATTTTCACCGTAGTGTCCGAAACGTCTTTCAAGCTCTCAGGCATTCCCTTGGCAGCAAGAGCCTCTCGGTGGATGCTGCAGTGTACTCCAGTGGCGTCGGGAGCAACTGCTTGCATTCGCGTTACCACTCCACTATGTCTCCCTGTCATGGCTTTTGCGCCACCAGTACAGATACCAACATGAGCTGCAGCTACGTTTGAAAATGGACTGTTTGAAAATGTGAAGATAATTAAAAAAATTATAATATATATATATTTTTAAATGTGAATCACATTTTTATTTGGCGTACCCCCGACGGCATTGCGCGTGTACCCCAGTTTGGGAATACCTGCTCTATACAATATATTACATACTTATTATGTATATTAGTACTTTAAAAAATGCCTTCAGGTAAAGTTTTGCAGTATGAAGGAGTTGCAATACTGTGTAAAATAAAACATGAATGACAAATATTGTCATTTTAAAGTGTTAAAAAAAAATATATATATATTCTTTTTTTTAACCCCCTTTTTCGTGGTATCCAATTGTTAGTAGTTACTGTCTTGTCTCATCGCTACAACTCCCGCATGGACTCGGGAGAGGCGAACGTTGAGAGCCATGCGTTCTCCAAAACACAAACCATCCAAGCAGCACAGCACGCATCCAACTCTGAAGCCAGCCCCACCAATGTATCGGAGGAAACACCATACACCTAGCGACCTGATTAGCGTGCACTGCGCCCGGCCCGCCACAGGAGTCACTAGTACGCGATGAGACAAGGATATCCCTGCCGGCCAAACCCTCCCTAACCCGAACGACGCTGGGCCAATTGTGCGCCGTCCCATGGGCCTCCTGGGCTCAAACCTAGTCTCTGGTGGCACAGCTAACACTGTGATGCAGTGCCTTAGACCACTGCCCCACCCGGGAGGCCCATTTTAAAGTGTTTTACATGGTTTCAAAGCCAAGGGATGCAAATGCCACCACAATTCAAGAATGACTGTAATCCTCGCAAGGTGAGCTATTGAAAGGTATTGAAAACAGGGGTGTCAATACTTTTGATCCCTACCTTTTTGAGAATTAAATCTATTTTTCATTGCAATTGTATTAGTATAAAATAACATACTTTTCAAATGTTTTGGAGCATACAATAAAGCTCAATATTTAACATTATTTATTTAATTTATTAATTTTCTCTCATATTCTTCAAGGTTTTGGACTCCACTGTATAGCATATTGCAAATTAAAAGATTGTCTCTCTGAAATGAAACCATCAAGTGATATATTTTAAACAAACATGTCTGTCATCGACAACCCAATGCCCCGATTAGACAGTGAAAAAACAGACCAATCTCTTTTCATAATTTCTTTAAATAATAAAAGCTAATTTACCAACATTTCTTAAAGTGTATATATAGCATTTTGGAATTAAACTCTTCATATATCTACTAGCTAGAGGTTAAGACTAAGCCTTATGTATGTAACTTAGTTGATGGCACCGTGCGAAATTCTCACCTTTACAATGGAAAAACACTTTCAAGTCAAGGAGCCAGGCTAATTTGGCCCTACGGGGTACCCTCCTTCTAGAGATCATGGTAATGATGTTAAGCATTGCTAATCAAAGGGAGGCAGGTAGGGGGGCTGATGAGCACTGCCTCTGGTCCATTGAAAGAGCCATCGCCAAGGCAGTGAAATACAGTCAACAATGCAATTATAAGCCACGTTCAAGGATATACATAATATATCTGTGTCCTAACTTGTCCCTCTGCGCATACACAGCTTGTGTTCTGTCAGAAAACATTTGGGTCATGTTGACTTCCCAGCAGGGACTGAGGAAACACAGATGTAGGGGTCCACATGCATCCACATAATGCATTTTCAATGCCTCATTTATTTATTCAACCCAAGTAGCATTAGAATGCACACTATTCACATGATTCAGAATATTCAAAAGAGGTAAACTTTTCAATTCTAGGCATTGTGAATGTTATGAATTTTATGAAAGATTATGCTGATTAGAGTGTATAGTATGTTATGTTCCTGAACTCAACTTCTGCACCTCCCTGAACTCAACTTCTGATTTAGAGTCTATCTCTGGTTCTGTGTAAATGAATCCCCAGCTTGCCGCCTTTGATAGCGGTAACAGGTATTTATAATGGAAATGACACAATTAGTCTTCCATCAACCGGCCCCTGGGACCCCAATTTTGTCCAATAGATTTGCTTCAGCTGTAGAATTCACACTTTAATTTCATCTCAAATGAGGTACAAAACAGAATAAGCCTATCTGAACGGCCCAATACGACCCTCCGCCTCTGTCAACATTATGTCACACACCTTTATGGTGTCCTTAAAGGCCAAATCTAAGGTTGAAACAATAATAACGGGGGGCGGAGCTAGCATGTTGGAGTGAACGGCTGCGTGTGAGAGGCTCCTGCAACTTTTTTGCGAAATAATCTAACTTAACCTACTTTATGATACTTTTTACAACAAACGTTTCTTTCTAATACAACATCGTAACTTTCTGTGTAAAAATGCCGAGTAATAAGCGACCAAAGGACAATAAATCCACATCGGAGGCCTACTCCACACCAAACAACGAGACAGACATGGCGGAAGGCACAGGCAACAACGTGACACTTAAAGAACTTACCCAGGCTTTGGGAGAACTACGTGTTGCTTTAGCTGAGGATCTTAAGGCTACTATTGCTGAACTGGACACCAAAATCGAGGGCACCATTCGAGCGGTCGCTTCGCAGGGCCAGAGTATTGTGGACCTTGAGAGGGCTTCTGAATTCAGCGCTGGTAGGATCGACGAGTTAGAGAAGCTGTGCTCGTCACTACAGGGTACTGTGCAGAGGCTTTCTGTGAAAGTGGTCGACCTGGAGGGCCGTTCCAGACGTAATAACCTTCGCGTTGTTGGTCTGGCAGAGGGGGTAGAGGCGGGCTCTCGCCCCACCGACTTCTTCGCCAAGCTATTGAAGGATGCAATGGGATCGGACGTTTTGGCTTCGGACCCCCAGCTGGACCGTGCACATCGCGCCCCTGTCCCAGTGCCTGGACCGTGTCAACGCCCTCGCCCAGTAATCATCTGTTGTCACAGTTTCAAGACCAAGGATCTTATCCTGCGCGAGGCCCGAATGAGGGGCAACCTGTTACATAAAGGGCACCCCTTCCGTGTCTATGATGATTATGCGCCCGATGTGGCAAAGGACCGTGGCGGCTACAGAGATGTCATGGCCAAACTCTACAAACTCCATCTTCGCCCAGCCTTGCTCTTCCCTGCAAGACTAAGAATTACCCCGCCCTCTGGTGAGAAGATGTGGCTCTCCTCGGTTTTGGACGCAGAGAAGTTTATCCGGGAACATACGCCAATCCCCCGTACAGGTTAGAGTGCCTTGTCATTGTGTGTTAGGGTCTGCTCATGGAATCGAATCCATACTAAACCATAACGGGTGAAACCGTATTGAACGGTCTCAACAAGGGCTACCGAACATGTAAGATGCTGTGGAGGGCGGTCTTGGCTCTCAATTAAAGTCACTTTCATTCTGGCTGTGTTCAGAGCGATGCCTATTTAGGATGCCTTCCAGGTTTGATCATTGACACTTTCGGATGAATATACTTATATTCCCCCCATTTTTTTTTGTTTCGTTATTTATTTTTTAATTCTTACATTTATTGTTATTACAATACCATTTATTTAAAGCTTGCAGGGGACTGGGGGTGATGGTGGGGAAGGGGCAGACACAGACACCTGGATAGCAGGTGGATGTTTTGTGCCGTTCTGCCTTTGATATAGCCGAGGGCCGCTCTCCCGATTAGATCCCTACCAGCCCTCTGTAATGTCTAGGTAGGTGTGCGTACATATAATTATTATTTGTACTTTATAATTATTTTCTCTTAGCATGTTACTATTATGTATGTGTATATTTTAAATTAGTGTAGATTATTACTCTGGGGCATGAATGTTTCTGTATGTATGGGTATGTATGTGTATATGCGCATATGTAGATATGTATGGGTGTGTGTGTGTATATGTATATTTTTAAATATATACCTTTATATGTATTTTTTGGGGATGTGTGTGTATGTGTTTGTATGTATGTGTGTGTGTGTATGTGTATGTATGTATATATGTATATATATGTGTGTATATGTATGTATGTATGTATATGTATATATATATATATGTATATGGGTAAGTATGTGTATGTGTGTGTATGTATACATGTATATAACCTTTTTATTTATTTATTTTCTGACTGGGGGATACGTTTAATTTAGAAAAATTCTTGTTTCCGATCTAACCCACAATATGTAAATGTACGGCTGTCTAAGTTGGTTGCTGATGGTTCATGTTTAGACCGGCAGTGCTTAGCAAAATAATCTTGTGATGCTATATCTTGCTTATCTCAGGGATAGATAGACCCAAGATGACGCTTAAGTGCGCAATATGTTTAGGTTGAAACTTATTCTCTTTAGGTTTATTAGATGCTAATTGGACACTTTATTCGCGGGAGCCTCCTCAGTTCATATGTTAGTAGAAGTTCTAGGATAGTGAGAGGTGAACGTACAGTTGGGATTTTATTTCTGTTTCACCTCTTGTTCGAGGTCGCGCCGTGCTTTTTTGGCATCGGCCAGACAATGTGTTTATTATTTTTATTTTTATTTTATTTTCTCTCCTATTTGTGTATGCCTGTTAAAGGTGGGTTGGGCGGGGGGGTAAATAGTGGGGAAAGTAGGGGAACAGGGTGGGAAGTAAAGGGGCTTGCAGGGGGGAGGGGCTGGTTGGATACTGCTCGGGTGTAGCTGCTACATATGCTGATCGTGATGGTTTGGTGCGCTTTCTTACCTTTTTATTGAGTTACAAGTTATGCAGGCCACCATAGGAACTACAAATGAGAGGGGGGCGGGGCTCACATTCACTTCCTGGAATGTCAGGGGCTTAAACGAACCAATTAAGAGAGGCAAGGTCCTAGCCCACTTGAAAGCACTCTCGTCTGATATTATATTTTTGCAAGAAACCCATCTGAAAAATAATGCTCACAGCAGACTTAAATGTAGGTGGGTGGGGCAAGTGTATCACTCTAACTTCTCTGCCAAAACGAGAGGCACAGCGATTCTGGTACGGAAAGGAATTCCCTTTCTACATAAAACCACTATTGTGGATAAAGAGGGTCGTTATGTGATCGTAATAGGAGAGATCCACTCTACTTCTGTAACTCTACTAAATATCTATGGGCCAAACATTGATAACCCCTCTTTTTTCAAAAGAGTCCTTGCCCTGATTCCAGATGTCTCCCATACTAACCTGATCATTGGAGGGGACCTTAACTGCGTGCTAGACCAATATTTGGACAGATCCTCTACCCGGCGAACCCCCACCTCCTATTCAAGTGAATTCTTGAATACCTACATAAAGAATTCTAACTTATTTGATATATGGAGGATCACTAACCCTACGGGCAGGGAATACTCCTTTCACTTTCATGTTCACAATGTTTATACTCGAATTGACTACTTTTTGGTTGATGCTAAACTACTCCCCTATACCTGTAATGTGAAGTATCATGATATTATAATCTCGGACCACAGTCCACTCACCTTCTCCCTGAGATTGGGTGACATGGTACCAAACGAGAGGGTCTGGAGGTTAAACCCTCAGCTCCTCACAGAACCAACATTCTGTGAACATCTTAAAGACCAAATAACATTTTTCTTTGATACCAACGACAACACAGAGACTTCCCCAGCATTACTGTGGGAAACACTTAAGGCTTATTTGAGAGGCTGTATCATCTCCTATCAGACTGCCAGGAGTAGGCAAAACAAGGGAAAATTGGTAGAACTGGAGGGACAAATTCACTTACTGGATAGGGAGAATGCTAGACATCCATCTATGGAGAAACATAAAAAAATTACCTCTTTAAAATTTGAATATAATCAGACTCTCTCAGCTAAAATTGCTAAATCTTTTCTCTACGCCAAGCAAAAATATTTTGAGTTTGGTGACAAACCACACAAATTACTCGCCAGACAACTTCGAAAAATTGTGAGTGACCGAATGATTCACAAAGTTAAGTCTGCATCTGGGGAATTACTCTCTTCCCCCAAAGACATCAATGACAGATTCCGTCAGTTTTATGAGACTCTATATACATCTAAAGCCGATTCTAACCCCTTAATTATGCAAAACTTTTTGGATGACTGTAATCTTCCTGCCCTGAACCAGGAAGATTCTAACTTCCTGAATAAGGAAATATCTCTTGATGAAATTCGAGAAACAATCAAAACTCTAAAGAGTGGCAAGACCCCGGGCCCAGATGGATACCCGGGTGAATTCTATAAAACATTCAGCAACATGCTCTCTCCCTACCTGCACAAAATGTTGGTTCAGTCCAGAGAGGATGGAGCTCTCCCATCTACTTTGGATGAAGCATTCATTACAGTTATACATAAGAAGGGTAAAGATCCGGAAGAGGTAGGGTCGTACAGACCAATATCCCTCCTCAATACAGACCAAAAGATTTTAGCAAAAACCCTGGCTAACAGGCTTAGCACTTTAATTGGCAAACTGGTCCATTCGGACCAGACCGGCTTTATCCCGAACAGAAACTCATTCTTCAATCTCAGGCGCCTCTTCAACATTATGTATTCTCAGAGGTTACCAAACATGGACCTTGCCGTTATATCTCTTGACGCCGAGAAGGCTTTTGACCAAGTTGAGTGGTCCTATCTATTCAAAGTCCTACATAAATTTAATATTGGAGATGGGTTCATAAATTGGATCCAGCTTTTATATAGGAACCCCTGTGCGAGAATACTCACTAACCAATCATTGTCGCCCCGATTTAACCTCTACAGAGGGACAAGGCAGGGTTGTGCGCTGTCGCCTATGCTCTTCGCCCTAATCATTGAACCTCTCGCTCAGACGATTAGATCTGATGCAGCAATACACGGCTATAATACTAAAGATACTCTAAATAAGATTTCCCTATACGCAGATGACATTCTCCTCTATGTAACAGAACCCCAAGCTAGTATTCCAGCTATTCTTGATGTGATTAATTTGTTTGGTACCTTCTCGGGATACAGAATAAATTGGAACAAGAGTGAATTAATGCCCATACGGTTACAAAACACCTCCTGGCTAGAACATCTTCCACTTAAGTTATCTTCAGAAAAATTTACCTATCTAGGAATTGTAGTTACCAAACAATATTCCTTACTATTTAAAGAGAATTTCCCCTCGCTGATGCAAAAACTAAAAACAAACATACAATTTTGGAGAACTCTCCCAATTTCTCTGCTCGGAAGAATTAATGCCATTAAAATGGTCTTCCTCCCACAACTGCTCTACCTATACCAGAACATCCCAGTATTCATACCTAAATCCTTTCATAAACAACTGGACTCAATTATCAATCCTTTCATCTGGGATTATAAAACACACAGGATAGGTAAAAAACACCTCTGCAAATCCAAGATGGAAGGAGGATTGTCTCTCCCAAATTTTATATTTTATTATTGGGCCGCTAACCTCCGTGCGGTTACGTTTTTGCTGGATGACGCACGTCCGTCACCCACCTGGCTTAGTATGGAGCGTGAGGAGTGTCACCCCTTCTCTATTGGTGCTGTGATTTTGTCGCCTGTCAATCTGGAGAGGTCACTTTATCGTAACAATCCTATTATACATAGCACAGTCCGAATCTGGAGGCAAATTAAAATCCACTTTGAGCTTAGACCAATGTCATTCATGCTCCCTGTTGCCAGGAACCCCTCCTTTGCCCCCTCCAACCTTGATAACACCTTTGAGCAATGGGGAGAGTTGGGGATAAGTACCATAGGGGATTTATATATAGAAGGGACCTTTGCTTCCTTTGAGTTGCTGAGGGAAACTTATAATCTTCCCAGAAATAACTTTTTCAGATACCTACAAATCAGAGACTATGTTAGGAAACACCTCCCAACATTTGGGAACGCTAAGCCTTCCATGTTTGACGGATGCATAAAAACATCCCCCACCTCAGACAAACTGATATCTCGTTTATATGACTCTTTTCAATCAGTTAGCACACCCTCTACAGAGGCCATTAAGGCAAAATGGGAGGAAGAACTAGGGACTGACATTTCGATGGCAGACTGGGAAGATAGCTTGGAGTATATCCACACCTGCTCCATTAACTCCAGACATCGGCTCATACAATTCAAGGTATTACACAGATTACACTATTCCAAAACCAAACTGCATAGGATATTTCCTGATACATCCCCTTTGTGTGATAAATGTCAGGCTGCACAGGGTACACTTCTCCACTGCTTTGCCCTATGCTCTAGCTTGCATGGTTACTGGTGTGGAATTTTTAGGATCCTCTCTGAAGTTCTGGAGACTTCAATTGACCCAGACCCGCTTCTGATAATCCTGGGAGTGTCTGATTCCCTAATCGGACTAACCAACCCCCAAAAACAACTCATCTCTTACAGTCTCATTTCGGCAAAAAAACTAATCTTGTTGTTCTGGAAAAAGAGGGAAGCGCCCACTACCAAATTATGGCTCAGCGAATTGGCAAACACTGTACACTTAGAAAGGATTAGATATATTCTGAACAATAAATTATTAACATTTGATCAGATCTGGCAGCCTTTCCTCTCTTACTTGGACCATTCGGCGCTGTGAATTTGTACTTTTTAACGCACTCTCCATTGTAATATTTTAATCCACCTCTGGGCAGCACGTGCTGGCACCGCCACCCGAGCAGCGGGGAGGGGTATAAGGGGAAGGGATAAAGGGGGGGGAGGGATAAAGGGGGGGGTGACACCCACCCTCTTTCTTTCTACCTGTCCTTGTTTTGTATGTCTTGTTTTTTAATAATTGTTTTGTACCCAGAACTCTGGATCTTTTTATTTCTGTCTGCTCTTTTATGTTTAGTTAAAAATTGTATACCTGCCTTTCATACCTATACACCATTCCTGTGTGGGTTCAATAAAAATATTTGAACGAGAAACAATAATAACGGGACACCCCGCCTATGTTTTGGTAAAAGGCTGAGTCATTGGCCTGGATAAATGTAGCCACTCTCAGATTAATACACAGAGCTATGGATGCAAGGACTGACCATCCATGATATCAACATTATTGTTTTAACCATGTTGAGGCCATACAGTGTTTGTTTACAATTACAATGTTTACAAACATTGGAGAAAAACAAGCTTATATTCTGGGTTCTCATGGGGTGTGACAGTTGAACTAAGCTCACGAGGCATTTATAAGTTAATAATGGGTACACACTGAGTGTACAAAACATTAAGGACTCTTTCCATGACATAGACTGACCAGGTGCATCCAGGTGAAAGCTATGATCCCTTATTGATGTCAGGAAGGTGTCCTTAATGTTTTGTACACTCAGTTCAAAAATGGATGCCGCAACTACAGATTGCCCCTTTTTGAAGTAGCAGTTTTAACTTGGGAAAAAAAGGTTTTTTCACCTGGGGTGTTTTTACAAACCTTTTTTAAATTTCTTGTCTGGCCCCAAAAATGCTAGTCAGGAGATGCTGGACATTGCTATATAACCAGCATGTATATTTAAAAACAGTTTGAAAATCAGCTTGATTTTTATATGAGTGAACTATCAGTTTAAATACAGACTCAGCCATAAGACCAGTCCATGTAGCAAATGCTGGAAATGTCATTCAACTGTTTATGTTCTACTTTCCTCAGGTACTCCAACAACATTTCAAATCACACCTACATCATCACCTTCTTTGTGACCTGCTTCATAATGCCCCTGGGGGTAATCATCTACTGCTATGGGAAGCTCCTACAGAAGCTGAGAAAGGTCCGTTCCCATTTATAAAATACTGGAACTATTAGGGGTGGATGCAACTGAACCAAAGTAGTAATTGGCCAATCCTTGGCTTGTAATGTCTAGTCTTTACGTCCTGGTGTATTCAAGCCTTTCAGTTAAGTTCTTAAAAGTCTTTAAATAAACTCACACGGCAGACTTTCTCGCTCAATAACCGAAGGTGTTTGTTTTCACGTAACCCTCAGGTGTCCCATGGCAGGCTGGGTAACGCCAAGAAACCGGAGCGTCAGGTGACACGCATGGTGGTGGTGATGATCGTGGCTTTCATGGTGGGCTGGACGCCCTACGCAGCCTTCTCCATCATTGTCACAGCCTGTCCCACCATCTACCTGGACCCCAGACTGGCTGCTGCACCCGCTTTCTTCTCCAAGACGGCTGCAGTCTACAACCCAGTCATCTACGTCTTCATGAACAAACAGGTATCTCACTCTTTTCCTCCTGAACGCATTGCTACTGATGATATTCTCTGGCTAATTCATTTCACTGGAAGCTAACAGATTATGGATAGGCTATATTGCTGTTATTATTGTTGTCCAATGGTTTAGACAGCCATTCCCAGGTGTCCTGGGAATAAGGCCAGGATACAATCAGATCAGCAGTAACACGTGTTAGCCGGCAAACACATCGTTTGTCATTGCTTTTGTTTTGCCAGTGTCGGAGGCGTAACTGTGTTAGAGTTGTCAAATCCACAAGCGGTTCCTGGCGTTACCTATCGTGGACATGCCGTTGGATGCACTTAATTGCAGCCACGTGGCAATGGAGCCACGTTACAAGTTCGGATACTGGAATGTGTGATGTAATCTACACCTTGATTAGGCTGATATAAATCCCTGTTATTTTGTTCATTGAAATTGCATTTGAGTTTCATTATTTCGATATAGCCTACACTTTCTTGTCTGGAACTTCTAACACGGGTCAGATTTAAGGACGGGTGTGGTTTCATTACAACGATCACAAGAACAGCCGCTTACCGATTGGACAGCTCTAACGCAATTACACGGCTGACGCCGCCCAAACAAAAGCGGTGATAAGCTATGCGTTTGTCGGCGAAGACCAAATACAATTTGGCAGTGTTCAGCAGGAAAAAATGCCCACCAGTTCTCTGACAAGTTGTGGGAAGTCTCACTCAACTGACACATAGCTGAGAGGCATCACGAAATCACATTTTATTTGTCACATCCGCCGACTTACAACAGGTGTAGACTTTAACGTCAAATGCTTTCTTATGAGCCCTTCCCAATGATGCAGAGTTTAAAAAAGGGGTACAGGATATTTGAGGAAGAAATGTACATAAAAGCAAGGTAAAGTGATTAGGCATTAGGATAGATAATAATAAGAGTAAAATAAAGAACAGAGTAGCAGCAGCATATGATGAGTGAAAGTGTGTCGGTATGCAGCATCGGTATGCATGTAGGTGTTGTGTGTGTGTATGTAGTAGTTTTGAGGCTACATGTGAATGTGTGTGGGTTTGTGTGAGAGTGTAAGTGTAGTATGTGTGTGTGTGTGAGTGAATGTGTATATATATATATTGTAAATATAGTCTTGTAAGGGTGCATATAGTCAGTGCAAGATAGTGTCAATGCAGATAGCTAATTAAATGGTTACCCAGACTATTTAGCAGTCTTATGGCTTGGGGGGAGAAGTTGTTCCGGAGCCTGTTGGTCCGAGAGCCGATGCTTTGGTACCATTTGCTGGACGGTAGCAGAGTGAATAGTCTATGGCTTCGGTGGCTGAAGTCTTTGGTAATTCTTCAGGCCTTTTTCATCTGACACCGCCTGCTATAGAGGTCCTCGCTGGCTGGGAGCTCAGCCTCAGTGATGTACTTGGCTGTCCACACCAACCTCTGTAGCGTTTTGTCGTCAAGGGCGGTGCAATTACCATACCAAGCGGTGATGCAGCCAGTCAAGATGCGCTAGATGGTGCAGCGGTATAACTTTGAGGAACTGAGAACCCATGCCAAATCTTTTCAGCCTCCTGAGGGGGATGAGGCACTGTCATTCCCTCTTCACGACTGTGCGGGTGGGTGGACCATGTTAAGTCCTTGGGGATGTGGACTCCAAAGAACTTTTAGCTCTCGACCCACTCCACTACAGCCCCGTCGATTTGGATGGGGGCGTGCTCTCCTCCCTTTTTCCTGTAGTCCACGATCAGTTCCTTGGTCCTTGGCACCACACTGCCAGGTCTCTGACCTCCTCCCTGTAGGCTGTCTCATCACTCTCTGTGATCAGGCCTACTACCGTTGTGTCTTTAGCACACTTGATGATGGTTTTGGAGTTGTGTGTGGCCACGCAGTCGTGGGTGAACAGGGAGTACAGGAGGGGACTAAGCACACATCTCTGAGGGGCCCCGTGTTGAGGGTCAGCGTGGCGGAGGTGTTGTTGCCTACCCTCACCACCTGGGGCCAGCCCATCAGGAAGACCAGGATCCAGTTGCAGAGGGATGTGTTCAGTCCCAGGAATCTGAGCTTGTTGATGAGCTTGAAGGGGACTATGCCTGTCCTTATATATTGTATGGTGTATGAATAAATGGCTGCTTTAAAATTTCATTAGCTCCTCGATACGCAGGCAAGTACCAGTTCGTTTTGTAATTCTAAAAAGGTATCCTGCACATTGATTGTGGCAAATGCCCTCTACAAATTAATGAATTATTATCACAGCGGTTCTTGATTTCTCTGGCTCATCTGCTCATTGAACGGGAGATATAAATTTAGTTTTACACCGGGGATTATTGGCAAGGCAAGTCAAGTCAGTAAAACAGACGTGAGAGAAGAAAACTGTGATTATGTGTGTAGCTTAGAAGTGTTCAATCAAATACTTTACTCATCAATTCTAATTGACTCCAGACAAAATCTCAGGGCTTTAATCAATCAAAACCACTTACAGTTTGAGTGATATGTTTAAAACAACGTTAACATGCTGTTTATTTTGGTTTCACACTGTAAGCGTTGGTTTGTCAACCATGAACATTAGTATTTTCTTTTAGCAAAATAATCATGATTGAGTTATTCTGCAAATGTGAACATGGCCCTCGGTGAAAGATAGGACTGGCAAAAACCTCTTGATAGCTGTTAACTCACTGAATGAGAGTGAGAATGTGAAACGTAAGATTTCTGCCAAACTAGAGGAAGTAATCAAGGTCAATTTACCCAGCTACAGACAGTCACGGAAGAGCAGAGCCTACTTTTGAAGTTTGAAAATTATCTAGAAAAATATACCAGAGATGAATAATCACCTTAAAGGTCATTGAGCCAGCCTTGAAGAAACACTGAAAGCAGAGGTAAACATGCACTAAACTGTGTGATGAGGATAATAAAAATTCACTTTCGGTGCATGCTAACGTAATTTTTTTGCAGGCAGCCAAAGTTGCCAAGAGTAGCTAAGAATGGGAAACCAGATGCTTTTAGTGAAAATATCATTTCAAATAACACTAACAGATAAAATAAAATAAACAATCACAGAAAGAAATGAGCAATTCAAAAAAATACCAATTCCAAGGTCTATGCACTTTCTTACTTGGCTTTTGCAAACAAGGCTATCAGTCGAACTAACCCTGGTATGCATTTCTGTAGGCATATTGATTAAATTAGGTTTCTCCTTGAAAGTGTGTATGAAGGCAGTTACAAAGCCACCATTAATACATTTACACTGGTTTTATTCAGCGGGTGTCGCGCATTCGTAAATTCATCCATTATTATGCGCTCTGGCACACTCAGACAAGAGTACTCTGATATCGGAGTAGATAGATAGCCAGAATGAATTTACAAATGCAAGAGATATGCTAAGTGGATAACAGTCGTTCAAGTTAAGCATAGCTAACTAGCTAGCTAGCCAGCAAAGCGATTTGATTTTTCTTTACACCTGCATCTAGCTGTAGCCACCGAAAAAACGATATGAGGGGAAAAAGTCAGTCACTCACCCATTCTTCTAATCACATGACATCTTCCCAGCAGCTAGCTAGCTAACATTAGGCTCAGGGCTTTTAGGTTGCTAAATAAAGAGCTACATAAAAAGATACGCTAGCCTATTAGCCACGTTATGACTGACTTGTGAGCATTGCCCTTGCTAGTTTGATTGTATTGACATTCGCAGCCTTCGTCCAAAATATTGAGTCATTGAAACTGAAACAGTGCATCCCGAATGAGTGGAGACAGCAAACAATGTACGAGGCCAGCTGTGATTGACAACCTCATAGCAATAATTTTTGGACTACCAAGAAATGTATTGGTGAATTATATTGATCATGCATTGATCTGCATCCATCTATTCTGCCAACAATGCCTTACTGTACGTCATGGAATTTTGAGTCCAATATAACCTATTTTTAAAACCTCTTTTAATGAAGTTGGTTTTGTAGCATAAAATGGGAATTTGATATTTATGATTGTCTGTTTGTTTCATATCTGCAAAGTAGTTAAAACGCTGTCGGTTCCACTTTAAGTAGAATTTATGCACCAATTTTCAATAAGAATAAAATTGGTTGAAGTGACAAAATTCTGCATTTTAACATGTCCCTCCACGCACCCTCTGTGACTTTTATGAAGATTTTAACCCACTAACCCACAAAAATACTCTATTATTTCACCATTATTGTAAATCCCTAGTTATTTTGTTGTTTTGACAAAGTTATTTCGGAACATTATTATTTATTGCATGTGATTACTATTTCATTTTCTCCTTCAAATTAAACATTGAACATCAATAGTCAAATCATAGTGTTAAAGCAGGTGAGCTGGTTCAAATGTTTTGGTGTTTTGTGGTGTAAAACTGAGTGGGACAAGCATAACACATCCACCCTGTTATCCATAGATAGACAGGCTAGAAATGTTAACAATAAAATAAAATAATTAATCTTGCATTAAATTGCCCCCCATGGCTGATTTAAAGACACACTCCTGTACTTTGGTGATTAGTATTTTTTTAACTCTCTCTTTAGGCTGGATGTGTAAATGTGTAGTTCAAACATATGAGCAGAATTACCTTAATTAGCCACAAAATCGCTAGTTTGAAAGCGACTGTTGCTGTGAGGTGCCATTTTTCCCTATTTACACCCCAGGTAGCAATTCGAGTTTCAGCCAATGAGCTTCAGTCCCTCAACATTTGAGTGACAGCTAGGAAGACACACTAGGGGGGTAATTCCAACCCGAGTTAAGTGCACCTAAATGGAATGGAATTGAATTTATTTGCTATTTTCTAAATTGTTATGCTCTTTTCTCTCTGATCTTAAACTTAAGCATGAGAATAGCATGCAATTCACCTGCTATTCGTTTGGGATGGAGATCCAAGAAAACAAGGTGTGGTGGAGGTGTGTCTATAGATACACTGTATTCTGACCTTGACTTAATTCTCTCATAATTACACCATCTTTACGTGTGAGGAAACCATGAATAATGTTGATCGAACTTGCCAGTTCCAAGTGGAAAAATAATCGACTTTCTTTTTTCTGATAGAAATAACAGCATTCGCCATGCACTGTAATGTATAAATTGATAAGATCTATTGATAAGAGGGAGGTATATGAGTAGCGCTGTGGCAGTCACAAAAGTTTGTCAGCCGGTGATTGTCAAACAAATAACTGTCGGTCTCACGATAATTAACCGTTAATTAGCATAAACACATTTAGCATCTCCTGGCTTCTACGCATAGACTACAAGCCACTGATGCAGACCTTTGGAACATCTACAGTTTAAAAAGTCTAATAAATCCATGTAATATAGCTGACACCTTCACAATAAATCAATTATTTATTTTAGATAAGTCTAAAGAAGCATGACATGAAGAAAATGTAGTCTATTTCAGAATAACAAAATAGCATACTCTGAGTTGTCCTTAAGTTAGATCCTGATCTGGCTATGCCAAATGGCTGTGGGCTACACTAGTTTATTTAACAGACAAGATTTGCTTAGAATTCCGGGGCATTATTTTATAGTATACAGAATACAATTGAACAAAGCTGAATAAAATGGAAATATTTTCCCCAAAAGATTTGAGGGAGTGCGCACATGCGGCTATATCTGTGTTGAGCGGTTAACAAAGAAATAGGTACTGCTATATGCTTAATTTAGAGTTATTAATGTAACTTTAGTTGTTCTACAAACTTTAGGCTATATTTTTTTATATTTATACATTGTAAGGCTGCATGATGCGACGCTAATGATGATTTGAAAAAGGTTGCTTGAAAGGCATGAGCTCTGCTTTGTTTATTTGCGCAGGCTGTACACTCTTCATTAGGTGATCGGGTCTTTCTAACAGGCTACAAGTGAAGACAGACACATCGAGGTGCATATTGAAGATATTGGAAGAACTGTCCACATTTACTTTTCGTCAGCCAACAAGATGAGTAAATGAGCAAAAGCACTAGCCTATGTCAATCAACTATCCTCCATAGTACAAAAGTTTAACTATTGTATTCTGTGGGAGAAATGATCTTTTAAATACAGTTTGGGACAGTTATGGGATGCGATAGATCTCAAATGAATACAACCACTAGCAAAAAAATGGTATGCAATGTGGCTAACGCAACAGATCTGAACATTTATCTTAATTTGTTGATAAACTATTAGGCTATTTCTTCACATTAGAAGTGCAACAATGTGCACATGGCAGTAGGCTATAAGTTTGAGTGTTGCATTAGCGGGAAAACACCATTATCAAAAGTGACACAAATGCGATTATGCATGTAATGCTTTTATTATAAAGGTGCATTTTTGTGGAGAAAATGATCTTCCCCAAACTTGAAACACATGCTGCTTATGTATGCCAGATAGGCTCTAAACCCCTTGTAAAGCAGATATATTGTGCTTAATTTTAAGATGTTTTTTGGACACTTTAGTTGCGATACAAACCTTATAAAAACAAAACATATAGGCCTATGGGCTAGGCTACATTTGAAACTTTTTTTATTTAACCTTATTTAACCAGGTGTAACAGTTTAACTTTACGGCGTCCCCTCGCCCCGACCCGGGCGCGAACCAGGGACCCTCTGCACACATCAACAACGGTCACCCACGAAGCATCGTTACCCATCGCGCCACAAAGGCCGCGGCCCTTGCAGAGCAAGGGGAACCACCACTTCAAGTCTCCGAGCACCAACTGAAAGGCTGCTAGCACGCACCACCGCTACCTAGCTAGCCATTTCACATCGGTTACACAGGCAAGTCTGTTAAGAACAAATTCTTGTTTACAATGATGGCCTAACCTGGCCTAACCCGGACGACATGAGGTGTGCGACACAAAAAATGGCAGTTTCTTATGGGGGCATTATTCACAAGTGATAATATCATTCACAAGTGATAGGCTAATATTGTCATCCATCAGAATATTATTGATTTATTCTTGTCTTTGCATATACTAAATAATATAGCTGTGAAATTTGTTTAGGACGGACCATTATCATGCACCTGTCTCGAAACGGGCAGCGGGAAAAAATAAATCTATGCACTTAAATAGTGAATGGAGGACGCTTTTCCCGTTGTTCATTTTCATGCCAACCAGGTAGGCTATACTCTTGTTGTAAAGATAAACAATGTGCTTAATATTAGGAAAGTTGAGAAATAAATATAGTAGGCCTAGCTGATGGGATCCTCCTCTTTTTAGTAGAGATGTTGTGGAAATTCAGTACTGAGAGAGACTTGGTCATTTCTTCAAACAATCCTCTTTATTTAATATCGATTCATTATTGCAATAATGAAACCGTCAGCCCAACAGTCTTGACTGTCGGACCGAGTGCTTAACTTTTACAGAAATGCAGAGTTGTGTATATATAGTAGACCTAAACATGCTATCATGGCTGGCTCCACCCTTCCCATGCAGACTAAGGGCCATCATAATGCACTCTGGGTTCATCTCCTAGTTATCTGCCTCTGGTGTTATTTTTAACCCCACCTTGTCTTCGTTTCCCAGATGCCAGGATAATTAGGAATACTGAGGCCTTTGTTCTGCTCCTCCAGGCTATCTCTATCCTGGCTAAACATATACCATATCTTGTCTATGGAATGCAGGCTCAATCAGCCCAGAGGCATATGTCTCACATGCACCACTAATCATAGAATGGAATGTGGCTGTTGGTTTTTATCGCTAAGATATCCATCAATTGTCAGCTCAAGCTATCAGCTCGGGGGTTTTACTTGTCAGCTCAAGTAAAACCCATGTCCTCGATGCCCAGACTAGCTGCAGGAAGCTAGAGTGGAGTCCATAAAAACACAGCATTAACAGAACATAAATGTCTTAACTATTAATTTAAAAAATACAAGGTTAATACGTAATTTGTCCCTCACGGAGGCCACCACTCTGTTTTTAAGGCACAATTGCATATTCAAAGGCATTTGCATTAATGTCAGAGTGATTAGCAGTTAGGCAGTTAGCAAGTTTGGTAGGCTACTAATGACCGGCAGCAGCATCAGAGCTTGGAGAAGGCTAATTACCGTGGAATTTGACTGCCTTCGTGACTCGTGACCGCCGGTGTGGTGGCAATAAGTTCACCGCAACAGCCCTATATATGAGTAATCCGTTTGGAGAAGGGGATTGTAAATCCACATAGCAATTTATTTGAGATGATTTTTCCTTATGATCGCTGGAGACGAATGTGAAACCAGTCATATGGAAGCAAACTGTAAGTCATATCAACATGGCATGTATTGTGGACCCTTTTCACACAGTGAAGTAGGCTATAAATTACTGTGCCGTTATTCCACATTTTCATTGCCCTCAGTATTTGCGTGGATGAAATTTAAAGACCCAAGCTATAGGTTTCTGTGCAACTGTACCTGCCCAGTTCATGTATGCACTTTAGATTGTTTTAAATATATCCCGGGCTTTTCTCCGTTTTATTTATCATTTGGATCATTTTAAATGTTAGCCACATACAGGAGCTACCATTGGTGATACCCACATACATTTGTACAGTAACTGTCACTTTAGTGTTTGTTTCCTTCAATTTGTAGCCTGTTTTACATCATTCCGTTTACCAGGTTGAACCTGGAGCCTGGAGCACAGTTCACGACAACTGGACCGTTGTCATACAGTTCCATGATTAGTGAGGATTAGGCACATTTCTAGGACTATTGTTCTAAACCTGTTATACAATTTTTTACACCTTCCAATATTTCATGGATTGAACTTGAATATGACAACTTGCAGGATGAATCGAACCCCTCCATTTTTTATTCATCAATATATTTAGTGCGTAAAGGCTCTCCAAACCAGTGTTTTTTATGATTCAAGGTCAGAGTATTTTTAAGTCTACCAGTTGGTTCTGAAACGGAGACGACTATGCATATACTGTATGTAGATGGCTTTCTTTCATTGATATCTATATTCGGAAGCTGTTCTCTATGTATTCTAGTGAGTCTGTCGAGAAAATTCGAATTAAAGGTACCTCCTATTAAAGGGATGGCTTAAGATAAATGTACGGAAAACCCTATTGAATGAACTCCATGACAAAATCTGTTGGCCAGCAAGTGGGAGGGTGTTCAGAGGTTGAATTGAATGTATTCAGTGCGTGCAAGAGAACCACGCCTGCAAAGCCCATTACCCATCTGCATAAGGTAAGTCTGAAAACCAACTACTGAGAAGTGCGTAGGAAATGCTTACACTGCGTAAGTCTGAATCTGGCCAGTACAGTTTAGTCGGGTACCACTTTTGGCTCATGGTCACTGCTTTCAGAGCTACTTGCAAAAACGATATAGTAATTATGCAGCTGGAGAAGATGGCTGATATTTTTTTACGTGCTCCTAACCAACTGTGTTTTTGTACGTTTTTTTGCGTTGTTGGTAACTTTAAAAAAAATAAAGTTTGAAGATGACCGGCTCCGATGCTCGTCGGATGTGGCGGGGCTTGCAAACCATTACAGACTACAAAGGGAAGCACAGCCGAGAGCTGCCCAGTGACATGAGCCTACCAGACGAGCTAAACGACTTCTATGCTCGCTTCGATGCAAATAACACATGATAGCACCAGTTGCTCCAGACAACTGTGTGATCACGCTTTCCGCAGGCGATTTGAGTAAGGCCTTTAAACAGGTCAACATTCACAAGGCCGCAGGTCCAGACGGATTACCATGATGTGTACTGCGAGCATGCGCTAACCAACTGGCAAGTGTCTTCACTGACATTTTCAACCTCTCCCTGTCCGAGTCTGTAATACCAACATGTTTTAAGCAGACCACCATAGTCCCTGTGCCCATGAGCACTAAGGCACTACAGAGGGTATGACCGCAAGGCACTACAGAAGGTAGTGCGTACGGCCCAGTACATCACTGGGGCCAAGCTTCCTGCCATCCAGGACCTCTATACCCTAGTCATAGACTGTTCTGTCTGCTCCCGCACGGCAAGCGGTACCGGAGCACCAAGTCTAGGTCCAAGAGGTTTCTAAATAGCTTTTATCCCTAATCCATAAGACTCCTGAACATCTAATCAAATGGCTTCCCAGACTATTTGTATTGCCCCCCCCCCCCCCTTTTACACCGCTGCTACTCTATGTTATTATCTATGCATAGTCACTTTAATAAATCTACCTACATGTACATATTTCCACAATAACCTCGACACCGGTGCCCCGCACATTGACTCTGTACCGGTACCCCCTTGTATATAGTCTTGCTATTGTTATTTTACTGCTGCTCTTTAATGACTTGTTCCTTTTATTTCTTATTCTTATTCATAGTTTTTTTTAACTGCATTGTTGGTTAGGGGCTTGTAAATAAGCATTTCCCTGTAAGGGCTACACTTGTTGTATTCGGCGCATGTGACTAATACAATTTGATGTGATTTGAATTAACAGTTGGAGGGCCATTTAGGTAGATTTTTCCCAGATGATGTAAATTCCTGCTTCCCACTTGGTTACTAAACACACTGCTAACCACCACTGTAGAGCTGTATAATTGGAGGCACAAGACCTAGACCTACACTTTAACATATTGTTGAGCGTTGTACAATGTATAGTTTGTGTTTAAATCCATAAAAACGCAAATAAAAAAAGAATACAAAAATAAGGGTACGGTTAGGGTACAGTATTGTTCCCTGGGGTACAAAAAGATTAAGGGCTCTATTCAATCAGATCCGCTTTAGTCGACATCCGCATAGTGGTTGTTTTGGCGGTGTCAGAGGTGAAACTGCATTAGAGCTGTCAAATCCACAAGTGCTGCTGGCATTATGTTGTCCCAGTTAAAGTGGTCTATGGTAGAGGTACATTTTTGTCACTTACTAAGAACATTATGGCTTTGTCATTTTTGTGGTTCCCTATAAGGGCAAATTGTAACTTTTCTAAAAGCATGATTTTGTACCTTCTGGACTATATGTAAGAAAGGTACTGAGGTATGAACTGGGGTACAATTATGTACCTATAACTAAATGTACCAAGGATTACCTTACAGGGTACCACCTCAATGACAAACGGTTGTACCTCCTTTAAGAACAAATCTAAATCTGTAGTGTAGTGTACTGCCCGATCTTTTAGCAAAGATGCAAATGTATCTACATGTATTTGGAATAGATTTTATGTGACGTTGAATATATTGAATATATACAGTACCAGTCAAACGTTTGGACACCTACATACTCATTCAAGGATTCTACGTTGTAGAATAATAGTGAAGACATCAAAACTATGAAATAACACATATGGAATCATGTATTAACATTTTTCTTCACCAAAAAAAGTGTTAAACAAATCAAAATATATTTGAGATTTGAGATTCTTCAAAGTAGCCACCCTTTGCCTTGATGACAGCTTTGCACCAGTCCGGATGCTCTCGATGGTGCAGCTGTAGAACCTTTTGGGATCTGAGGACCCATGCCAAATCTTTTCAGTCTCCTAAGTGGAGCTATGGAAATGTTGCAGTACGTGCTGGGCATCTCTTGATAAGTATGATAAATATCTCCTACCTGCACAGCCAGGTAACAATGTCTGCCGCGTATCTGCTTCTTTTTAAGAGGAGCTAAAGTAACCTGACAGTTCAGATATCCACTTATTGCCTGGGAGTGTGATATCACCTGGGTCCTGTTCAAAAGGCACCAAACAGAAGACTACACATTAAGAAACAAAGAATGTGCTTTTTGAACTTTTCCAAAAAGAACGTTTATTTCATTGCCAATGCCTTCACTGCCTGTCTTGTATTTTCTTTTTCGATTGGCTGTTCTAATGCCCTTTGACCTTTTTCCAGTTCAGGAAGTGCCTGATTCAGCTCTTTACCGGCAAGCCTGCGCCAGAGAACATGAATGCAACGTCGGAGCGACTGGGAATGACGGGGGAGAGCTGCACGGGGGGCGAGATGTCAGCCATAGCAGCACGCATCCCGGTCTGCGGCAACACCCAGCCTAAGAATGAGGAGGCATCCCCCCGCAAGTGCAGATCCTTCGTCCAGCTGCCTATCCCAGAGAACAAAGTCTGCCCCATGTAGGCCAACAGAAGACTATCCCACCACTGAACTCTCCTCCAGTCCTCACTGCCTTTTCATCCTCCCCTTCCATTGCTATGCAGATGCATCTTCTCTTACCCACCAACGTCTTGTGGTATGTGTTAGTTTAAAGATGCCAGGTGTAACCACAAGGGTTCCCTGGTTGACTTTTTATGTATTAGTAGACATGGAGGGAAATCGTAGCACAAAAGAGGGACATTATGCGTTCATGTATGGCAAGCGGCCAGATCACCCTGACTGCCTCTATCTGCTGATTTTCATCTGAGGCTAAGCAGGGTCAGGTCTGGTTGATCTCTGGGGTAGGAGACCAGATGCTGTTGGAAATTGTGTTAGAGTGCCAGTAGGAGGCATTCTTCCCTCCTCAATAACTTAGTCCACCCTTTCTGTGGATACTGCTCCTCAAAGGATTCCCTTATCCCTCATACCACCAATAAATTTTACAGACATGGATTACCAACTGGGGTAATTTTGACCCCAAGAAGAAACTATTGGAAAAGCAACAATCATAGCAAAATATCAAATTAATTATTATCAAAACATCATTACATATGTAAATAATGTTATCTAAATAAAATAAATACTTATTTTCGCAAAAAAAAAGGGTATTTGCATATTCTAGAAAACAAGAATATACATTTCACTTAAATAATGTGCAGCTTTTTTCCAAAGTACAATCCACAGAAGTACTATTAAGCCAATTTACCATCATTTTATTGTTATCATTTCGTTTTTAGAATGTTGATGTAAGTATACATTTTGTCTTATGTGGTAAAAATGACGGGCAATTTTAAAGGGGCAGTACACCAACATTTGAAATATACTTAATTTAAAAAAGTGATTCATCTATTGAACCTGTGAGACAATGACCAACAATATGGCTTCCTTTTCTTTATTTACTTACCCCAAAGCCAGCATGAGCATCGTTGCTAGTGAAACAATGGCAGTGGTAGGGCCTATGGCTGTAGACTTCAGAAAGCATGCCCAAATCTTCAGTTACTTCAAACCAAATGTAATAGCAACCCAAATACCATAACAAGTTGCACATCTAGAATATTGGACGATTTTATAGGAATTCATGTATTTATATAACACTTCCCGTAGAATGACTATTTTTCGAAGAATACACAGCAATACAACACTATATGTATATTTAGAGGGTAGCTGGTTTCTTTATTACAGTTCTACCAAGTATTCATACTGACATACTTTTAATGAGCTGTTTTGACTGCAACTAAGCATATATGTAAGGTAATGTTGATTTTGTACATGGTCATACCTAGTTATAACCAGTTATAACCATAGGCTAGTACATAAGGTGCTCCATCTCTGCAGGTGATCTGTCCTGTCTATCTGGTCAAAACCACTGATACAGGTTCCCCCTCCACCAAACTTAAAACTAGGTCTCCAGAGAAACCCGTATTCAAATATTTTTATTTATTTTTTTTTTTAGATTTGCCTTAGAATAACTACTTTTCTGAGAATACAGACAAATACAGCTCTCTGTGTAGATCCAGAGTGTATCTGAGTTCTGTTTTGTCATTATGTCAAGTATTTATATCAATGGCAGATGTTGTATACCATTGGCAGATTTTTTTATGCACAAAAATAAGGCAATTTTGGTTTTGTACACAGTCATACAATTCGTAGTATAGAAAAGTACAATCTTAGGTCAGCACATGGGGAGCTGTATTTGTGCGGAAGATCTGTCTATCTGGTCAAAATCACAAAGAAAGGTCCCCCTGCACCCTCTGGTGGTATGGATAACTTGTTATTATGTCTTCAGAGAAACCTAGATTCAAATAAAAGTCCTATCTATCAAATTACACTACAGTCGTGGCCAAAAGTTTTGAGAATGACACAAATATTAATTTTCACAAAGTCTGCTGCCTCAGTTTGTATGATGGCAATTTGAAATGTCATGAAGAGTGATCAGATGAATTGCAACTAATTGCAAAGTCCCTCTTTGCCATGCAAATTAACTGACTCCCCAAAAAACATTTCCACTGCATTTCAGCCCTGCCACAAAAGGACCAGCTGACATCATGTCAGTGATTCTCTCGTTAACACAGGTGTGAATGTTGATGAGGACAAGGCTGGAGATCACTTTGTCATCTTGATTGAGTTCGAATAACAGACTGGAAGCTTCCAAAGGAGGGTGGTGCTTGGAATCATTGTTCTTCCTCTGTCAATCATGGTTACCTGCAAGGAAACACGTGCCGTCATCATTGTTTTGCACAAAAAGGGCTTCACAGGTAAGGATATTGCTGCTAGTAAGATTGCACCTAAATTAACCATTTATCGGATCATCAAGAATTTCAAGGAGAGCGGTTCAATTGTTGTGAAGAAGGCTTCAGGACGCCCAAGAAAGTCCAGCAAGCGCCAGGACCGTTTCCTAAAGTTGATTCAGCTGCGGGATCGGGGCACCACCAGTAAAGAGCTTGCTCAGGAATGGCAGCAGGCAGGTCTGAGTGCATCTGCACGCACAGTGAGGCAAAGACTTTTGGAGGATGGCCTGGTGTCAAGAAGGGCAGCAAAGAAGCCACTTCTCTCCAGGAAAAACATCAGGGACAGACTGATACTCTGCAAAAGGTACAGGGATTCGACTGCTGAGGACTGGGGTAAAGTCATTTTCTCTGATGAATCCCCTTTCAGATTGTTTGGGGCATGCTGAAAAAAGCTTGTCCGGAGAAGACAAGGTGAGCGCTACCATCAGTCCTGTGTCATGCCAACAGTAAAGCATCCTGAGACCATGTGTGGGGTTGCTTCTCAGCCAAGGGAGTGGGCTCACTCACAATTTTGCCTAAGAACACAGCCATGAATAAAGAATGGTACCAACACATCCTCCGAGAGCAACTTCTCCCAACCATCCAGGATCAGTTTGGTGACGAATAATGCCTTTTCCAGCATGATGGAGCACCTTGTCAAAAGTGATAACTAAGTGGCTCGGGGAACAAAACATCGATATTTTGGGTCCATGGCCAGGAAAAAGAGGCGGGTAGACAAACAAAACCCCACAAATTTTGACAAACTCCAAGCATTGATTATGCAAGAATGGGCTGCCATCAGTCAGGATTTGGCCCAGAAGTTAATTGACAGCATGCCAGGGCGGATTGCAGAGGTCTTGAAAAAGAAGGGTCAACACTGCAAATATTGACTCTTTGCATCAACTTCATGTAATTGTCAATAAAAGCCTTTGGCACTTATGAAATGCTTGTAATTATACTTCAGCATTCCATAGTAACATCTGTCAAAAATATCTAAAGACACTGAAGCAGCAAACTTTGTGGAAATTAATATTTGTGTCATTCTCAAAACTTTTGGCCACGACTGTATAGGCGAATTAGGTGATTTTTGGATCATTAGGTGATTTTGGCTTCATTACATTCCATTCCGTTTACCTTTTCTTTCCTCTGTCACGTCCGCATTAGTGGATCATATTAGGCTAACATTGTGCAATAATTGGGGACATGTATTTATATCATTATGGGACTCAGACCATATGTAGCAGGTTAAACCTGGAGCCTGGCGCACGGTTCACAGCGACTGGACCGTTGTCATACAGTTCCATGATTAGTGAGGATTAGGGTAGATTTATAGGACTGTTGTTCAAACCTTGTTGTACACTTTTTTTCCACCTTCCAATATTTTATGGGTTGAACTTGAATATGACAACTTGCAGGATGAATCAAACCCCTCCATTTTTGATTCATCAATATACACTGCTCAAAAAAATAAAGGGAACACTTAAACAACACAATGTAACTCCAAGTCAATCACACTTCTGTGAAATCAAACTGTCCACTTAGGAAGCAACACTGATTGACAATAAATTTCACATGCTGTTGTGCAAATGGAATAGACAAAAGGTGGAAATTATAGGCAATTAGCAAGACACCCCCCAAAACAGGAGTGATTCTGCAGGTGGTGACCACAGACCAATTCTCAGTTCCTATGCTTCCTGGCTGATGTTTTGGTCACTTTTGAATGCTGGCGGTGCTCTCACTCTAGTGGTAGCATGAGACGGAGTCTACAACCCACACAAGTGGCTCAGGTAGTGCAGTTCACCCAGGATGGCAAAACAATGCGAACTGTAGCAAAAAGGTTTGCTGTGTCTGTCAGCGTAGTGTCCAGAGCATGCAGGCGCTACCAGGAGACAGGCCAGTACATCAGGAGACGTGGAGGAGGCCGTAGGAGGGCAACAACCCAGCAGCAGGACCGATACATCCGCCTTAGTGCAAGGAGGTGCACTGCCAGAGCCCTGCAAAATGACCTCCAGCAGGCCACAAATGTGCATGTGTCAGCATATGGTCTCACAAGGGGTCTGAGGATCTCATCTCGGTACCTAATGGCAGTCAGGCTACCTCTGGCGAGCACATGGAGGGCTGAGCGGCCCCACAAAGAAATGCCACCCCACACCATGACTGACCCATCGCCAAACCTTTAATGCTGGAGGATGTTGCAGGCAGCAGAACGTTCTCCACGGCGTCTCCAGACTCTGTCACGTCTGTCACATGTGCTCATGTGCTCAGTGTGAACCTGCTTTCATCTGTGAAGAGCACAGGGCGCCAGTGGCGAATTTGCCAATCTTGGTGTTCTCTGGCAAATGCCAAACGTCCTGCACGGTGTTGGGCTGTAAGCACAACCCCCACTTGTGGACGTCGGGCCCTCATACCACCCTCATGGAGTCTGTTTCTGACCGTTTGAGCAGACACATGCACATTTGTGTCCTGCTGGAGGTCATTTTGCAGGGCTCTGGCAGTGCACCTCCTTGCAGTAAGGCGGAGGTAGCGGTCCTGCTGCTGGGTTGTTGCTCTCCTACGGCCTCCTCCACGTCTGCTGATGTACTGGCCTGTCTCCTGGTAGCGCCTGCATGCTCTGGACACTACGCTGACAGACACAGCAAACCTTTTTGCCACAGTTCGCATTGTTTTGCCATCCTGGGTGAACTGCACTACCTGAGCCACTTGTGTGGGTTGTAGACTCCGTCTCATGCTACCACTAGAGTGAGAGCACCGCCAGCATTCAAAAGTGACCAAAACATCAGCCAGGAAGCATAGGAACTGAGAAGTGGTCTGTGGTCACCACCTGCAGAATCACTCCTGTTTTGGGTGGTGTCTTGCTAATTGCCTATAATTTCCACCTTTTGTCTATTCCATTTGCACAACAGCATGTGAAATTTATTGTCAATCAGTGTTGCTTCCTAAGTGGACAGTTTGATTTCACAGAAGTGTGATTGACTTGGAGTTACATTGTGTTATTTAAGTGTTCCCTTTATTTTTTTGAGCAGTGTATTTAGTGCGTAAAGGCTCTCCAAACCAGTTTTTTTTAATGATCATACATATTTTCCTACCCCGAAAATGTGCCAAAATAATATACAAGATCAGAGTATTTTTAAATCTACCAGTTGGTGCTGAAACGGAGATGAATATGCATATATGTAGATAGATTTCTTTCATTGATATCTATATTCGGAACCTGTTCTTTATGTATTCCAGTGAGTCTGTCCATAAAATTCTAATTAAAGGTACCCCCTATTTAAAGGGATGGCTTAAGATAAACGTACTGAAACCCTATTGAATCAACACTCCATGAGTAAATCTGTTAGCCAGCAAGTGTGACGGTGTTCAGAGGTTGAATTAAATGTATTCAGCGAGCGCAAGGGAACCAGGCCTGCAAAGTCTATTACGCACCTGCATAAGGTAAGTCTGAAAACCAACTACTGAGAAGTGTGTAGGAAAGGCGTGCGTAGGAAAGGCGTATATTTGACAAATTCATGAAACATTTGAAGTACTGAATAAACCACATTTGGACTATGATCAAAAATATGGCTCTGGGGTCGAAATGACCCCAGTCGGTAGGATGAGAGTTAAAGCAAGGTCCTTATTCTGTAATCCCTAGATTCCATGGCCTCTCATACAATTATGGCCACCTAATCCTCCCTTGATTGGCCCTTCCCACTACAATACAAGATTATTTCAGAACTTCGAAAGTGCTATACTTTAAAGGTTCAATGCAGCAGTTTTGATCTCAATATCAAATACTTTCTGAAGAAAAAAAACAAATAGCTTCTTTGCAAAGAGCAATTTCTCAAGTAATAATTTTCTAGGACTGTTTGGGAGTGATCTGAGTGGGGATTGGAAAACAAAAAAATACCTGTTATTGGAATCCCTCTTTCTTATTGGTCTATTGACTAATTTACTTCCTGGAGATGTCACCAGGCAGGCCAGAACTCCATCGCACCAAAACAGGCAGAAATTTCAGGCTGTCTTTTCAAACAGCTCTAGTACTAAAAGTAAACTATCATAATTTTCTACATTTCACAGTATTATTCCAACCTCAGTGTGGAAATAAGTATTAAACACAGAAAAATCACACTTTTGACTGCACTGGGCCTTTATATCCCCTCCATCATTACTTATTATTATTATTATGACAAGGACATTAAATGTTTGTTGACAGTCATTAAATATGAGCCATTCAATAAGCTAGAAATTCCGGTTGTAAATAGACAATTTACTTGTCTGATTCCATCCCCCTTTACTTGAGTTGTGAGTTGTTTGTGTTCCTATTGTCATTAACTACCTAACAGTTTTAACTACCTAACAGCCCCGTACACACTCAGCTTGTACAACTGATGTACTCTCGGGTTGTGCCAAATGCATTGAACATCAGTTGTACAACTTGAGTGTGTACGGGGCCTGTGACTCCACCACCTGCATCATCCAGGTTGTCGGAGGGGGGCGTCTGTTGAGTCTTGCTCTAATCCAGACGAGCCAGACTCATCTTTAGCTCTTTTCCCATTTGAAGCCCCTGCGATGGCAACTGCTGAGAGATTATTGTTTTTCTATGCTGTTTCAGCACCTTTTTTTTGTTCTCTTATTGAGCAGACTCGATGGGAAAGCTTTCATTCCAAACAAAGACAGTCAATGAGACTTGGTACAACTGGCCCCATGCTGGCTCTGCTGGGAAATAGAGGGACTGTATATATATCCAGATTCCACAAAGAATTCTTTCTTCACTCTGTTACTGTACATTGTCAAGAAATACTATATATGGGCACTGTGACTGGGTCCAGTGAATCCAAGTAGCCCGGCTCATCATTAGCGTAGGTAACTGTTGTAGCAATGTACACAAAACCATTGTACAATGAGGATCACATCACAAAGCATGGGTCTACAGTCAGCAATAGTGTATTTCAGATGTATTTGTACTTGTTAATTTCTCTAACTATATCTTGTACACATGACAGCGTCTCTTGTTTACCATTCTGTGCTGCACCATCCTTGAATGTAACAATTAAGTGATAATGCCTGACAAGCCGGTGTTTGGAGGATATATTGGCGACAAATGGTGCCAATATATCCTCAACACCGGCTTCGAGGGCATTAACGTCACTGTTGACGTTGAGACTGGTGTTTTGTGGGTACTATTTAATGAAGCTGCCAGCTGAGGACTTGAGGCGTCTGTTTCTCAAACTAGACACTCTAATGTACTTGTCCTCTTGCTCAGTTGTGCACCTGGGCCTCCCTCCTCTTTATATTCTGGTTAGAGCCAGTGTGTGCTGTTCTGTGAAGGGAATAATACACAGCGCTATACGAGATCTTCAGTTTCTTGGCAATTTCTCGCAAGGAATAGCCTTCATTTCTCAGAACAAGAATAGACTGACGAGTTTCAGAAGAAAGGTCTTTGTTTCTGGCCATTTTGAGCCTGTAATCGAACCCACAAATGCTGACGCCCTAGATACTCAACTAGTCTAAAGAAGGACAGTTTTATTGCTTCTTTAACAACAGTTTTCAGCTGTGCTAACATAATTGCAAAAGGCTTTTCTAATGATCAATTAGCCTTTAAAAAGGATACACTTGGATTTGCTAACACAACATGCCATTGGAACACAGGAGTGATGGTTGCTGACAATGGGCCTCTGTGGCCTCTGGAATACCTATGTAGATATTCCATAAAAATCTGCCGTTTCCAGCTACAATAGTCATTTACAACATTAACAATGTCTACGCTGTATTTCTGATCAATTTGATGTTATTTTAATGATCAATTATTTTTGCTTTTCTTTCAAAAACAAAGACATTTCTAAGTGACCCCAAACTATTGAACGGTAGTGTATGTTGACCATAAGATGCTTAAAGGCACAATCTGTAAGATTTCCTGCTGTTCATACTCATTGATTGAGATATATAACTTATGCACTGTCAAATCTAATGTACTACTACATTGTTCATGTTTTTGTTGTCATTGCGTCTTTGTACACAAACAGTGTATAGCTTCAAAATATGTTTAGAACGACCACATCAATCTCATGGTCTACAGCAGGGGTGTCAAACTCATTCCACGGAGGGCCTAGTGTCTGCAGGTTTTTGTTTTTTCCTTTCAATAAAGCCCTAGACAACCAGGTGTGGGGAGTTCCTAACTAATTAGTGATGTTAATTCATCAATCAAGTATAAGGGAGGAGCGAAAACCCGCAGACACTCGGCCCCCCGTGGAATGAGTTTGACACCTGTGGTCTACAGTATTTGCATCTGTAGCTCCATCTCAGTGGAGGCTGCTGACGAGAACGGCTCATAGTAATGGCCGGAACGGAGCAAATGGAATGGCATCACAAAGACCTGGAAACCATGTGTTTTGATACTGTATATTTGATACCATTCCACCTTTTCCTCCCCAGTCATTACCACGAGCCCATTCTCCCCAATTAGAATTATTTCACTCTTGCCCTGACTATCATGCTCCTGCCACAGTGTTTGTTGTATTGTACTTACCATGGCATGTTGAGAGTTGTTCTGCTGTTTTTAATGTAACTCTTTTGTCTTCAGTTATTTACAAGAGTTAAAGGTCATGAACGCTAGTTAATTGGGAAAAAATTATGTATTGGATTAAAATATATTTTTAAAAGCAATGATTGGTTGTGTTGCTGTCTAGGTTTATGAATCATTGTACACAATCCCATTGAAGAACAGAAACAACTCAACAAGCATCATCCTTTGTAAGATGACATATAACATAGTACACACACACACAGACAATAACAAGGAAAACATTTACAATTGTGCTTATGGTGTACAACATTTGTACCAAAGTCTAGAGTCTTCCTTCTTAATTCGGTCTCTATTCTTTCTTATTGCATACACTTTAAAAAGAAAATGTCCTTTGTTGTGTGTGTGTTGATATGTGTGAGTACATTTCCCCATGCATGTTGTCTCTGTGAGCCGATCCCATCTCCATTAACCCGGGTTACATTTAACTAGCTATTATGGACAGTATGGGATCACGCATGGTCCCATTACCTCCTTCATTATGACGATATTACAGAGCGTGTCCCCTATGCCATATTGCATTTATGCTTTAACTTGACACTTTTGACAAATCGCTTTGGATTAAAGTGGCCTGAATAGCCATCAGGGACACCTGGGTCACACTAGACCTTGATGAATTAGATTCACTGAAAGGGTAGAGAGAGAGAGAGAGGCAGCAAGAGAGACAACCCCCTCCCCTCTCCTCCCCTCCACTCCTGCACTGTATCTCCCTCTTTCCCTCTCAGCTCTCACTTCTCTCAAGTTACTGTGGACCAGAGGGGAGGGGAGCCAGACTGCCGTGGTCAACATGCCACTTTCAATCTCTGCACCAGTTCAATGGAACATGTTCTCGCTCAGCTTTCCACTGCTGTTCACCAGAGACACAGCAACAAGTGTGGGATCAAGTGGAGTGTAAACTCCCCACGAAATACTGCAAACAGTATAACTACAACTAGTCCCCAGGCCACAACAACTATTATTGATTTAGATTGAGACTGAATGCTAGCTATTTGACCAAGAAGGAGAGTGATGGAGTGCTGCATCAGATGACCTGGCCTCCACAATCACCCGACCCAATTGAGATGGTTTGGGATGAGTTGGACCTCGGAGAGAAGGAAAAGCAGCAAACAAGTGCTCAGCATATGTGGGAACTCCTTCAAGACTATTGGGAAGGCATTCCAAGTGAATCTGGTTGAGAGAATGCCAGAGTGTGCAAAGCTGTCATCAAGGCAAAGGGTGGCTACTTTGAAGAATCTCAAATATAAAATATAATATCGTTACTACATGATTCCATATGTATTATTTCATAGTTTTGATGTCTTCACTATTATTCTACAATGTAGAAAATAAAAACCCTTGAATGAGTAGGTGTGTTAAAACTTTTGACTGGTATTGTATGTGTGATTCTTTTGTCAGCCCTATCCATACGGTCAATGATGCAGCAAAACAAAACAGCCACCCTGTTCGACTCTCATTTAATAATTAACTGAGGGATCTTTATTGACCTTCCATAAATCATCAGAGGGGTCCGTACTCTTATTTAGTCCAAACACTGACAGGTACTCTCCATCACCCGTTCTGTTTATTCTGTCTAGTTGCAGTAAGGCTGAGGTTGAGGGACAAACAACACTGATTTAGATGGAGGGGTGAAACTCAGTGTGGATGTGGACATCAGTCATCTTTAGAAAATAAGGCTGATCACACAAACACCATGTTCACACTACACAGAGAATAGAGAATACAGGTCACCTTCTCCCAATCATGACCTGACCTCATCCTTTTGAGAATGTTACAGTTGCAATATCTATATAGGGTGAGTGGAGAATAGACTCTCTAACAAGCTGTTAGCTCAGAACTTTTTGGTCAGGAGAGTGTCTGAGTTTTCACTGTCTTTTGTGCTCACCTTAGATGAACCACTGAACCATAGTACTCGAGTATTCTCACAAGATACAAGCATGTCTGTCCTCTGAGCTACAAGTCTGTCTGTTCTCTGAGCTACAAGTCTGTCTGTCCTCTGAGCTACAAGTCTGTCTGTCCTCTGAGCTACAAGTCTGTCTGTCCTCTGAGCTACAAGTCTGTCTGTCCTCTGAGCTACAAGTCTGTCTGTCCTCTGAGCTACAAGTCTGTCTGTCCTCTGAGCTACAAGCCTGTCTGTCCTCTGAGCTACAAGTCTGTCTGTCCTCTGAGCTACAAGCCTGTCTGTCCTCTGAGCTACAAGTCTGTCTGTCCTCTGAGCAGCCATGATATTTCACTCTACAGCTGGCTGTAGACTGCTCTACATGGAGACGGCAGAGCGTCAGGGTGGAGAGCTGTTGGTAGGTAGTGTTGTTGGTTGACAGCATCTTTACAACATGACATGCTATTTTCTGTGGCTCTGTTTGTTGGTCTCTTCTCTTTACCTGGTCACATCAGTCTTCTGAACATAAACGTCTGTTTCAGCAGAATCAGATATGGCCAGATGAAATACAATCAAGTTTAATTGTTGGAAAATAGATCAGACTACAGTTAGTTCAGACTAAGACTATGGTCAATCTATCCCTTGCCCTTTGTGTAAACCCAATCCCATAGGCAGACAATAATTCCATGTCACCTGTCTGTATCTGCCTGTGTTACAATCTCGGTGTTAAGGTAAAAAGTGTTGTGAGTGTCATATCTGAGTGTTGATTCAAGTGGAGATAACACCAGTAGGTTTGAAGGCAATTAAGGTCACAGTTATGAAAACTTAGGACACTAAAGAGGCCTTTCTACTGACTGATAAATAAATGAAGTGTTATTTGAATCACAGCGGAATCAACACTGCGTGGTGTTGTTGTTGTTACTTGACTGTGTTGAGTTCATTTAACTCTGAGTGAAAACGATATGGGAGGAGCGTCATTACCATTCTTCCCAAAATGCTTTGTTGCAGGTTGATTTTTAGAATGGTTTGTTTTAATATCTACATTTTATTTGCGTGCACATTGATTGATTCATTTAATTTATACCATACAAAACATAAATAATGTCATTTTTCTAAACAAATCCAATCTGCAAGGGATTGGATTTATTGCCCCGGTTACTGAGATAGTTGTTCCAGTTTAGCTGGTTTAGGTAGTCTTATTTGTCAAGTCTTCCACCAGTCATTCTGAATGCAGGTTGTGGCGGAATAACATATTTAAATTGTTGGATATCCTCCCTCTGGCTGGATTCCAATAGGAATTACTAATCACTTCACAAACCTGTTTATTGTTAGTGATGGAAAAGCAAGGCTTTCTAAAGGTTTCAGAGCTTTCACCAAATTGGGCTGAAAAATTGTTAATTACTCAGAGCTTCAGAGAAGCCGGTGTTTGGAGGATATATTGGCATTGGATTTGCAAACCGTGTCAATATATCCTCCAAACACCGGCTTTGAGGGCATTATCACTTTTATACAAAGTTACCAACATATTCAAACAACGATTTAAATATTTAATTACAAACATTATTTTGATGAATTTATTTAAACTATTCCCTCAAGGTTGCTCTGATGTCAAATAAAAATGTTGTGATATGTCAAAGGGTAACTTGCGTGTATTTGAAACAACTTTTTAATTCTGTCATGGAAATATATATATTTCCTGTTACCAAGTCATTTACGGTTTCTATTCCTTTAGTTTTCCATGTGGACCAATTTATCGGGGAATTCTGAAAAGTTATCCAAGGATTGTTCCATAAGGTTGTGTTTTTAGGAAGTGATATTGGTTCTTGAAAAATATGTTTCATTTTCTTCCATGTTGTTATAGTGTTCTTAACGAGGAAGTTCTTCATGTTCTTAGCTTTATCCTTTGAAAACAGACACGTAAAAAAAATTTCTGTGGATGAGCATGCGCATCTTAAATATGTACATATTGTTCCTCTTTAGTGCATTTAAATATATGTCGGAAGTACTGTAAAAGTTCAAACCAACCTTCAACCATCCTTCAACAAAGGAAGATGTAAAACGTTCCTTTGTATTCTATGAATTGTATTTGCCCAAATAAAGTTTATTATGACAGAGTATACTTTTTTAAAGAATAAACTTTAGCAGCCATGCCAGTCTAAATAGGTTTATTCTACCTGTACGATTTATGGGATTGATTATACCATTTAATTAGATCTGTTTTCATGTTGTTGAGTATTGGAATAAAGTTATATTTATATAATTTTTGTTTGTTGTCATTTATTAAGCATCCTAAGTATTTAATATTTTGTTGTGGTCCACTTAAAGGATTTCTGTAGATCATGTGATATTTTTCTATTTCGTATTTTCCACTTTCATTTTGATTATTCTGAAAATATTTTTAGCAAAGGGACATTGAGTTTTCAATATTGGTCAGGTATATCAGGAGATCATCTGCAAATAGGTTTATTTTATATTAATGTTTCCCAATACTGATACCCGTTACATTTGGGTCCTGACTAATTATTTGTGCAAACGGGTCAATCGGCAGTGCAAACAGGAGGGAGAGGAGACATCCCTGTCTTGTGCCCCTTTCTAAAGCAATTTCATCAGATAATGTATTATTTGTGTATATTATTGCTGTAGGACATTAATACTATTTTTTAAATAAAATGTATTACTTCATGTGACCTTAGTTATCTATGTTTTCTTTATTATTTTGGTTAGGTCAGGGTGTGACGAGGGTGGGTATGCTTGTTTTTGTAAAGTCGAGGCATATGTATGTCTATGGTGGCCTGAATTGGTTCCCAATCAGAGGCAGCTGTTTATCGTTGTCTCTGATTGGGGATCATATTTAGGTTGCCATTTTCCCTTTTGATTTTGTGGGTTCTTGTCTATGTGTAGTTGCCTGCTCAGCTCTCTTTGATTAGCGGTTTGTTTTGTTGTTTTGTTAGTTTTGTTCAGTGTTCATTCTTATAATAAAGAGAATGTACGCATACCACGCTGTGCCTTGGTCTCCTCCCTACGACGGCCATGACACTTCAACTGGAAAGTTGAAGGCTTCCAAAGTATTGAATAGAACAGGTAATTGAAGATGGTTGAAAGCCTTTCTGGCATCGACAGCAATTATTGATTAATATATATCTTGTTTTTTGCATATTGTATTAAACTAAAACATGTTCTTGTATTTGTTTGTGTCTATTTTTAATAAACCCTGTTTGATTTATATGTATCAAATCTGATCTGATCAAATCTGAAGACTTTTACCATTCTATTGCTTTTAAGCGTTGTTATTATATTATATTACATTGTGACTACAGTGTACATACATTTGAAGAAAGACTGCCACTGTGGTTGGTTTGTATTAACTTATAAATTACATTAAAGTATAGTGGCTGGTGGAGGTCTACTTGGAGTGTGTGGGTCCTCCAAGAGACTGAAATGAGATGAGTGGAGGCCCCACGCACACCTCAGAGAAGTGTCTGATGCCCTCCCAGTCACCCCATCCAAATCCCTTGGATATAGTCCCTCTCCATTCTCACCAATAACCCCCATTAAATCATAAACTCAGCAAAAAAAAGAAACGTCCCTTTTTCAGGACCCTGTCTTTCAAAGATAATTCGTAAAAATCCAAATAACTTTACAAATCTTAATTGTAAAGGGTTTAAACACTGTTTCCCATGCTTGTTCAATGAACCATAAACAATTCATGAACATGCACCTGTGGAACGGTTGTTAAGACACTAACAGCTTACAGATGGTAGGCAATTAAGGTCACAGTTATGAAAACTTAGGACACTAAAGAGGCCTTTCTACTGACTCTGAAAAACACCAAAATAAAGATGCCCAGGGTCCCTGCTCATCTGTGTGAACGTGACTTAGGCATGCTGCAAGGAGGCATGAGGACTGCAGATGTGGCCAGGGCAATAAATTGCAATGTCCGTACTGTGAGACACCTAAGACAGCGCTAAAGGGGGACTGGACAGACAGCTGATCGTCCTCGCAGTGGCAGACCACGTGTAACAACACCTGCACAGGATTGGTAGATCCGAACATCACACCTGCGGGACAGGTACAGGATGGCAATAACTGCCCGAGTTACACCAGGAACGCACAATCCCTCCATCAGTGCTCAGACTGTCCGCAATAGGCTGAGAGAGGCTGGACTGAGGGCGTGTAGGCCTGTTGTAAGGCAGGTCCTCACCAGACATCACTGGCAACAATGTCGCCTATGGGCACAAACCCACCATCGCTGGACCAGACAGGACTGGCAAAAAGTGCTCTTCACTGACAAGTCGCGGTTTTGTCTCACCAGGGGTGATGGTCTGATTCGCGTTTATCGTCGAAGGAATAAGCGTTACACCGAGGCCTGTACTCTGGAGCGGGATCGATTTGGAGGTGGAGGGTCCGTCATGGTCTGGGGCGTTGTGTCACAGCATCATCAGACTGAGCTTGTTGTCATTGCAGGCAATCTCAACGCTGTGCATTACAGGGAAGACATCCTCCTCCCTCATGTCCTGCAGGCTCATCCTGGCATGACCCTCCAGCATGACAATGCCACCAGCCATACTGCTCGTTCTGTGCGTGATTTCCTGCTAGACAGGAATGCCAGTATTCTGCCATGGCCAGCAAAGAGCCCAGATCTCAATCCCATTGAGCACGTCTGGGACCTGTTGGATCGGAGAGTGAGGGCTAGGGCCATTCCCCCCAGAAATGTCCGGGAACTTGTAGGTGCCTTGGTGGAAGAGTGGGGTAACATCTCACAGCAAGAACTGGCAAATCTGGTGCAGTCCATGAGGAGGAGATGCACTGCAGTACTTAATGTAGCTGGTGGCCACACCAGATACTGACTGTTACTTTTTATTTTGACCCACCCTTTGTTCAGGGACACATTATTCCATTTCTGTTAGTCAAATGTCTGTGGAACTTGTTAAGTGTATGTCTCAGCTGTTGAATCTTGTTATGTTCATACAAATATTTACACATGTTAAGTTTACTGAAAATGAACGCAGTTGACAGTGAGAGGACGTTTCTTTTTTTGCTGAGTTTAATTGTAATGATAAAAAAAGGAATGATAATGATTCGACATCCTTTCATAATCTGTCTAGAACTCTTATTCATTTTACAATGGGGCAAGTCATAAAAAATGAAATGCAATTGCACTGTAGTATAATTAAGTCCTTCCTTATTTCTCTCCACCACCCCCACCCTGTTCTCCACCCTTTACAATGCCCAAGCCAAGCTTATCCCCACCTCCCATCTTGACCCCTCCTTGCCCCCCCCCCCCCCCCCCCCCCAGCCAAGCTTATCAATACCTCCCCTCCTTGCCCTCCCTTATTCACCCAGGCCAAGTTTATCCCAACCTTTGTCTCTTCCCCCTCTCTTTCTCTCAAACACATTTACACCCCTCTATACATCTACTTACTCATCCATTCTCCTTCATTCACACTCAACATATACCCTACTCCTCCGTGAACCCATTCACTCCCACCTTCCTACAGATATTCATATTCACTCTCCCATTCATATTGTCACACCCTGACCATAGTAAGCTGTTTTTTCTCTGTGTTGGTTGGGGCGTGATAGTGACTTGGGGGGTCATCTACGTGTTTTTTGTATTTCTATGGTGGCCTGATATAGTTCCCAATCAGAGGCAGCTGTTTATCGTTGTCTCTGATTGGGGATCAAATTTAGGTAGCCATTTCCCCATTGGTATTCATGGGATCTTGTCTACATTGAGTTGCCTGAGTGCACACCAGTAGCTTCACGTTTCGTTTATGCTTTATTGTTATGGTGAGTTTCAGTTCATTAAAAATATGTGGAACTCTATTCACGCTGCACCTTGGTCTATTCATAACGACGAGCGTGACACATATGTACAGACACATACGATACCCTCTCGCCCACACACACATACTGTATACAGGACAATTATTGACTTTTATATTGTCTTTTCAGTGTCCATGTATCTCATTGGCATGGGCTAATTCTATCGCTGTCACGTTCCTGACCTATTTATGTTAGTTTTTGTGTGTTAGTTGGTCAGGACGTGAGGTTGGCTGGGCATTCTATGTTATCTGTTTCTATGTTGGTTTCGGTTTGCCTGGTATGGCTCTTGATTAGAGGCAGGTGGTTTGCGTTTGCCTCTAATTAAGAGTCATATTTAGGTAGGGCATTCTCACTGTTTGTTTGTGGGTGATTGTCTCCTGTGTCCGTATGTCTGTTCGTACCACATGGGACTGTAGCGTTTGTTTGTTTCGTTTCGTTTCGATGTCGTCTGTTTTCCTGTACGTAAGTTTATGTTTAATTATGTAAGTTTATGTTCAGGTTGCGTCAACGTCGTTTTCTTATTTTGTAGTTTGGAAAGTGTTTTGTTTCGTTTCGTTGTGCCATCGTAATTTATAATAAAGATGGCTTATTTCCCTGAGCCTGCGTTTTGGTCTGAAGATCCTTCTCTCCTCACCTCTTCCGAGGATGAGGAGAGCGTCATCCGTTACAGAATCACCCACCCAGCTAAGACCAAGCGGCAAAGGGAAACTAAACGGAGTAAGGGACAGGAGAGAAAGGATTTCTGGACATGGGAGCAAATAATGAATGGAGAAGGTCCCTGGGCTAAGGCAGGAGAAAATCGCCGTCCCAAAGCTGAGCTGGAGGCACGGAGGAGAGCAGAGGCTACCGAGGAGAGGAACCGGAGCTATGAGGGAACGCGTCTGGCACGGAAGCCAAAAAAGCCTGTGAGTAATTCCCAAAAATTTCTTGGGGGGGGGCTAGGAGATAGTGGGCCAAGGGCAGGTAGGAGACCTGCGCCCACTTCCCAGGCTTACCGTGGAGAGCGGGAGTACGGGCAGGCGCCGTGTTACGCAGTAGAGCGCACGGTGTCTCCTGTACGAGTGCATAGCCCAGTGCGGGTTATTCCACCTCCCCGCACTGGTAGGGCTAGATTGGGTATTGAGCCAGGTGTCATGAGGCCGGCTCAACGCGTCTGGTCTCCAGTGCGTCTCCTCGGGCCGGCATACATGGCACCGGCCTTACGCATGGTTTCTCCGGTTCGCCTACATAGGCCGGTGCGGGTTATTCCACCTCCCCGCACTGGTCGGGCAACCGGGAACATTCAACCAGGTAAGGTCGGGCAGGCTCAATGCTCAAGAGAGCCAGTACGCCTCCACGGTCCGGTATTTCCGGCACCACCTCCCCGCCCCAGCCTAGTACCTACAGTGTATACACTACGCACTAGGCTACCAGTGCGTATCCTGAGCCCTGTTCCTCCTCCACGCACTCTCCCTGTAGTGCGTGTATCTAGCCCGGTGCCTCCAGTTCGGGCACCACGCACTAAGCCACCTGTGCATCTCCAGAGCCCTGAACATACTGTATCTTCTCAGCGCCATCTGAGCCATCCGTCTCCCCAGCGCCATCTGAGCCATCCGTCTCCCCAGCGCCATCTGAGCCATCCGTCTCCCCAGCGCCATCTGAGCCATCCGTCTCCCCAGCGCCATCTGAGCCATCCGTCTCCCCAGCGCCGTCTGAGCCATCCGTCTGCCAGGAGCCTGCAAAGCCGCCCGTCTGCCATGAGCCTGCAAAGCCGCCCGTCTGCCATGAGCCTACAGAGCTGTCAGCCAGACAGGAGCCGCTAGAGCCGTCAGCCAGACAGGAGCCGCTAGAGCCGTCAGCCAGACAGGATCTGCCAGAGCCGCCAACCAGACAGGATCTGCCAGAGCCGCCAACCAGACAGGATCTGCCAGAGCCGCCAACCAGACAGGATCTGCCAGAGCCGCCAACCAGACAGGATCTGCCAGAGCCGCCAACCAGACAGGATCTGCCAGAGCCGCCAGCGAGCCATGAGCAGCCAGAGCCGTCAGAGCGCCATGAGCAGCCAGAGCCGTCAGAGCGCCATGAGCAGCCAGAGCCGTCAGAGCGCCATGAGCAGCCAGAGCCGTCAGAGCGCCATGAGCGTCGAGAGCCGTCAGCCTGCCATGAGCGTCGAGAGCCGTCAGCCTGCCATGAGCGTCGAGAGCCGTCAGCCTGCCATGAGCGTCGAGAGCCGTCAGCCTGCCATGAGCGTCGAGAGCCGTCAGCCTGCCATGAGCGTCGAGAGCCGTCAGCCAGCCATGAGCGTCGAGAGTCGTCAGTCAGCCATGAGCTGCCCTTCAGCCTGAAAAGGCTAGATACCCAGAACTGCCCATCAGTCCAGAGCTGTCTCTCTGTCCGGAGCTGCCTTTCAGTCCGGAGTTGCCCCTCTATCCTGATCTCCCTCTCTATCTTTATCTACCTCTATAGTCTTATCTATCCCTCTGTCTTGGTTTATCTCTCTGTCCCGGTATTGTCATTATTAGATATGTTATTAGGAGGATTTTGTGGGGGAAGTAAGAGGGTGGACATTCTTGAAGGGAGGGGGCTAGGATGGATTATGGTGGGGTGGGAACCGCGCCCGGAGCCTGAGCCACCACCGTGGTTAGATGCCCACCCAGACCCTCCCCTAGACTTTGTGCTGGTGCGTCCGGAGTTCGCACCTTGTGGGGGGGGTACTGTCACGTTCCTGACCTATTTATGTTAGTTTTTGTGTGTTAGTTGGTCAGGACGTGAGGTTGGGTGGGCATTCTATGTTATCTGTTTCTATGTTGGTTTCGGTTTGCCTGGTATGGCTCTTGATTAGAGGCAGGTGGTTTGCGTTTGCCTCTAATTAAGAGTCATATTTAGGTAGGGCATTCTCACTGTTTGTTTGTGGGTGATTGTCTCCTGTGTCCGTATGTCTGTTCGTACCACATGGGACTGTAGCGTTTGTTTGTTTCGTTTCGTTTCGATGTCGTCTGTTTTCCTGTACGTAAGTTTATGTTTAATTATGTAAGTTTATGTTCAGGTTGCGTCAACGTCGTTTTCTTATTTTGTAGTTTGGAAAGTGTTTTGTTTCGTTTCGTTGTGCCATCGTAATTTATAATAAAGATGGCTTATTTCCCTGAGCCTGCGTTTTGGTCTGAAGATCCTTCTCTCCTCACCTCTTCCGAGGATGAGGAGAGCGTCATCCGTTACAATCGCTACTTCCTAGAGAAGGACAGTTACTTGTGGGACAATAGTCTAGATTGTATTGGGGGTAGGGGGAATGAATATTGTCTCAGTTTATGATAAGCTGACCTTGGGCATCACTGTATGTAGCCTAGTGTGGTTATCTGTTTTTCCGCTTCTGCCTCTGCTTGGGGCACTGGGCTCTCTTTCACCTGGAAAGGTTTCCTGCGGCCTGTTTAGGGCTTCATCGGCGCATGTGAACTCCATTCTCTGTGTTCCCTTCCATACCCACAGTACTTGTCACGTCCTGACCAGAGTTCTTATGTGTTTTACTTGTTTAGTGTTGGTCAGGATGTGAGCTGGGTGGGAATTCTATGTTGTGTGTCTAGTTTGTCTGGTTCTGTGTCCAGTCTAATATGGTTCTCAATCAGAGGCAGCTGTCAATCGTTGTCCCTGATTGAGAATCATATATAGGTGGCTTGTTTTGTGTTGGGGGTTTGTGGGTGATTGTCTTCTGTCTTTGTGTTCTGCACCAGATAGGACTGTCTCGGTTTTCACATTTGTTATATTGTTATTTGTATAGTGTTACTGTTTATTCGTCTAATTAAACATGTTGAACACTAGCCGCGCTGCATTTTGGTCCTCTCCTTCACCTAAGGAAGAAAACCGTTACAGTACTGCCGGGAATCCGAGTTGAGACACTATTTATTTTTTTGTAGGTAGAAGGTGCTCTTTTGTAAAAGAGGTTAATTGGTCATCAAAAATAAAGCAGGACCAAGGCACTCTTCATATGATTAATTAAAATGCTTCTATTTGTATGGTATGTTTAATGGAACCAAGATTTAAAAACTCTTACGCATTTCGGCTTCATGGCCTTCATCAGGGAGTACAGAGATACGGTGTTTATATGGTGGCGGCACTATATTATATTATATATGGGGAATAAATAGATCACTTATTCTGGTATTGCCCCTATGTAGCTTGAATCTGGTCACAGGTTCAGGAATGGTTAAAAAATCACAACATGCACTTAAAATTAACCTTACAAATAGCAGTGTTGGGCGATCTGGAAAGCCATGGGCAATCAATAAATAATATAATAATACTCATAGGAAAGGTTTTCATCTTTAGCGCACAATCTGTGGATAATATACGATTCGAAAGATTAAAAAAAATTGTAAAACATCACAGCACAATTGAAAAAAATATGGCACATGGAAACCAAACAATGGCGGTCCAAGGTGATAGGTGGGATGGGTTGTGTGTGGCAGAGGGTTGGGATTAAAGAGTTTGTTTGGCAATGTATTGTTGTTATATATAAAAGTACCATGTATGTAAAATGTATATGTCAAATGTGTATGTAAAATATATGTATATGTATAAAAAAAAAAGCGGTACAAAAAATGAAGATTTTTGTCCTCTGAAGAGGGGTTAAAAAGAAAAAAAGAAAAACAAACACTTGGCTAGAACACAAACCCAGGGGCTCTTTCAAATGCAACCAGTGCAATCATTGCAGAAATATTGCACAGAAAAAGTATTTTGTTGACACAGCTTCTAACACAGAGTATCAAGTCAAGCATTTCATTAACTGTAAAACCAATCATGTCATCTACAGATTGGAATGTCCACAGTGCAAGGTATTTTACATTGGACAGACAACGAGACGCCTTTAGGACAGCTTAGTAGAACACAAGTATGCAATATGGGCAGGCAATGAAGACTACCCCATGACAAGGACCTACAAGTCCTTACATCATGCCATCCCTGAATCCCTAAAAGCTATGGGTCTTGACCATGTTCCAGCCTCAATTAGAAAATGGGACCGCCTTAAACAGCTAAAGGGAAAGTTTTGGAATTTACAAACTACAGGCCACTAAGTACCCTGGTTTAAATGAAGAAATGGATTTCTCACCATTCCTGTGGGGTCTTAGTGGTTCCTTTGCTGTCATCTAGTGGACATATTGCCCTCTGCTATTGTTTTTACTACTGTGGTTCATGTTTGCTGCCATAGTACACTAGACTACTCTCGCCATTTTGGCCACTCCTAGTCAAGGCTAAAACGACTTTGTATTTTCTAATACTTCTAATACTTCTAACTTTAATATGCATTTTGATAACATACACTATATTTAGAAAAGTATGTGGACACCCCTTCGCAATAGTGGATTCGGTTATTTCAGCAACACCAGTTGCTGACAGGTGTATCGAGAACACAGCCATGCAATCTCCATAGACAAACATTGGCAGTAAAAAGGCCACACAAGCTCACAGAACGGGACCACCGAGTGCTGAGGCGCGTAGCACTTAAAAATCGTCTGTTCTAGGTTGCAACACTCACTACCGAGTTTCAAACTGCCTCTGGAAATAACATCAGCACAATAACTGTCGGGAGCATCATGAAAGGGGTTTCCATGGCAAAATAGTCGCACACAAGCCTATGTTTACCATGCGCAATGCCAAGCGTCGGCTTGAGTGGTGTAAAGCTCGCCGCCATTGGACTCTGTGATTATTATTATCCTCAACGACTCTTCTTTCAAAATATTTAGAGAGAGAGAGAGAGAGAGAGAGAGAGAGAGAGAGAGAGAGAGAGAGAGAGAGAGAGAGAGAGAGAGAGAGAGAGAGAGAGAGAGAGAGAGAGAGAGAGAGAGAGAGAGAGAGAGAGAGAGAGAGAGAGAGAGAGAGAGAGAGAGAGAGAGAGAGAGAGAGAGAGAGAGAGAGAGAGAGAGAGAGAACTAGGCCAGCTGTGACTAAAGACTGTTACTTAACAGCAGTCTGCACACAGCCACTTCAATCAAATGTGGCCTATGTACTTCAAACTCTAATTAGAAACACAACATTTACGCTGTATCTGCTCCCTGCCACACACACACAGGTTGCTCAGAAGAAAATTGCTCAGGAGAGTGTTGTTCAAGTGCTCAATTAAAGTACTGTTCCATTGACAATGATAATGAGACCTGTTAAACTCAATCCAAAGTACCCTGCAATTAACTCTTTACACTCGTGGAAATTGGCTAGGGCTACATGTAATTGTTTCTAACATATGAAATATGAAAAGCATATGCATAACCATGGTAGCAATTGAAAGGGAACAGTTTTGACATTATGATAATTTATTAGACCAAAGGTGAGGACACAACAGTTCACCTGGCACAAGACTGAAGGGTTTGAGTGAGAGGACTAACTGGTGTCTCCAAGTGGCCACACCTCTCTAAAGTGTGCACAGTTCCATTATAAATCGCAATCTGGGTCGGTTGGGCATCATTTGAAAGCCTGTTCTATTGCCAACATGACTAGCTAAGTTATAAAATATGATATTACGGTGTTAGGCTTTCACAATACCATTCAAGGAAATAGATCATAATAGTGGTGCGTATAGAAATGAGTCATACGTGCATTCAGGTGCGTGTGGCGAGGTAAATTTTCTTCACAATAGACAAACACAGGCTCATTCTGTTCAGAACAACCAGGGGTATGCCACCATGTCATCTTGTAACTGTACCTCAACCATAGTGATCATAAATGTTGACACTATATGACATGAGTTTTATGATAGGGAAATGTAAAGTGCACATTTGGACCTGCGGGTATTTGGCTTGCTTGTATGACATCAAAGGAGTATTTATTACAATCCTCAATGTCTTATTACAATCCTCAAAAGTTGCCCAATTAGCGGGAGGGACGTGGGCAACTTCTTGTCGCTCGAGGTGCTCACGTTCAGAACGGCTGTCAGTCAAAACCCGTACAGCGCTGTGAAGCGCAGAGCCAGAGCTCTGATGTCATTGCACCTACACTCTCAAAAAGGTTCTTGAGGGTTTCTTTGTCAGGGGTGAGGGTGATATGTGTAACAATGTTTTAGGTTGGTTTCTTTACTGCTCAGGAGTTTTTTTTACTCCTGTAATGGTTGTGAAGAACAATCGTGTTCTTTCCCTCTCCATAATGTTTTCCTTTATGCCACGGAATGCTACACTGTTAAAAAGTTCCTGTATTTTTACGGTACACTTCAGGCTACTGGTTGCAGTCAACTAAAAGTGACCAAATGTTGTGTATTTGTGCCAACCAACAGTGGAAGTGTTGTACAGGGGTTTCTGAGGAAAACAATGTTGGTCGGAAAGCTGTTTTCTCCGCTCATACATGAGTAATAAAGGCCGAGTGCAAATGTATTCTTTTTTATTGTGCTTTACCAGGGGATGCTGCAGCACCCTCAGCACCCCTCCCTCCCGCAGCTATGAAGACTCTCACAAATATGATGGTGTTCTCCGTTTTTCTCTTTGACCCCCACAAGCCCGGCTGAAGTCGATATCGTCGATAGATGTTGGAACATTTCTGTGTGGACTTGCTTCCATTCAGCCACAAGAGCATTAGTGAGGTCGAGCACGGATGTTGGGTAATTAGGCCTGGCTCGCAGTAGGCGTTCCAATTCATCCCAAAGGTGTTTGATGGGGTTGAGGTCAGGGCTCTGTGCAGGCCAGTCAAGTTCTTCCACACCAATCTCAACAGAGTATTTCTGTACGGACCTTGCTTTGTGCACGAGGGTATTGTCATGCTGAAACAGGAAAGGGCCTTCCCGAAACTGTTGCCACAAAGTTGGAAGCACAGAATCATTTAGAATGTTCTTGTATGATGTAGTGTTAACATTGATCTTCACTGGAACTAAGGGACCTAGCCCGAACCATGAAAAACAGCCCCAGACCATTATTCCTCCTCCACCAAACTTCACAGTTGGCACTATGCATTGGGGCAGGTAGCATTCTCCTTGCATCCGCCAAATCCAGATTTGTCCGTCGGACTGCCAGATGGTAAAGCACGATTCATCACTCCATAGAACACATTTCCACTGCTATAATGTCCAATAGCGGCGTGCTTTACACCACTCCAGCCGATGCTTGGCATTGCACATGGTGATTTTAGGCTTGTGTGCGGCTGCTCGGCCATGGAAACCCATTACACGAAGCTCCTGACGAACAGTTATTGTGCTGACGTTGTTTCCAGAGGCAGTTTGAAACTCGGTAGTGAATGTTGCAACCGAGGACTGATGATTTTTTAGCACTACACACTTCTGCACTCGGCGTTCCCGTTCTGTGAGCTTGTGTCGCCTATCACTTCGCAGCTGAGCTGTTGTTGCTCTTAGACATTTCCACTTCACAAAAACAGCGCTTACAGTTGACCATGGCAGCACTAGCAGGGCAGAAATTTCACGAACTGACTTGTTGGAAATGTATTTATTTATTGAAAGTCACTGAGCTTTTTTATATATTTATTTAACATTTATTTAACCAAGAAGGGCTCATTGAGATTTGACATCTCTTTTTCAAGAGCGTCCTGGCCAAGATAGGCAGCACCAAGTCATTACACAATTACAGACAGACAACATAAAAAACTACAGGAAATCTAGTAAAAAACATAGAATTCACAAGAGTATAACAAAGTCATAAAACAGCTAATTAAAAACATTGACATGTCAGGGAATTAGCCTCAAAATCCTTCATCAATCATTTAAAAACACCAATCGGGACAAGTTCTTCCAGTTTAAAAGTATTTTGTACGGCATTCCAAGCCGATGGTGCAGAGTACATAAAAGCCCTTTGACCAAATTCAGTTCAGACATTTGCAACAGTTAGCAGTATAAAGTCCTGCAAAGAAAGAGAGTACCCACCACATTTCTGAACAATAAAAATGCCCAAATAAAATGGTAGTAAACCCAAAATGTCTATGTAAATAAAAGTATACCAGTGACTGAGCCTACGATTGACTAGAGAAGGCCAGCCAACCCTTGTATATAAAGTGCAGTGGTGCATAAGGGTTTTGTAGTTTAAAATAAATCTCAATGCTCCATGGTAAAGGGTGTCAATTGATCTCAAACACTGAGCGGAAGCATTCATATATAAAATATCCCCATAGTCTAGTATAGGCATAAATGTAGCTGATACTAGCCTCCTTCTGGCTTCAAAAGAAAAGCAGGCCTTATTCTTAAAATAAAATCCCAAATTCTGCTTCAATTTTTTTGTAAGTTGTTGAATATGCAATTTAAAAGAGAGGATATCATCAATAAACATTTCAAGATATTTATATGAGGTTACAGTCTCAATCTCATTGCCCTGACAGGTAGTAATAGATTAAAGGTTCAGAAGTCTATTTCCTGCTTTAGAAAACATCATTAGTTTAGTTTTGTCAGTATTGAGGGTAAGCTTCAATTGACACAAGGTATGTTGAACAGTATAAAAAGCAGCTTGCAACTTGCTTTTGTGAAAGACGAGGCACAACAATAAATAACAGTATCATCAGCATAAAAGTGAAGTTGCGCATTTTGTACATTTTTGTCAAAATTATTTATATACATAGTGAATAAGAGGCGACCAAGTACGGAGCCCTGGGGCACACCATTACAGACAGACAATTTAACAGACATGAGCCTATTGAATTGAGTGCACTGAGTTCTATCAGACAGATAGTTAGCAAACCATGCAACTGCATCCTCTGAAAGCATCCATCCTACGCTCAACAATCTCTGCCTCAGTATAGCATGATCAACTGTATCAAAAGCCTTAGAGAGAAAGTGAGACACATACAAAGTGAGACACATAAAAACGTTTTTAGCTGTTCACTAACAACAGTTTGAAGTATTTTTTCCAGCTTTGAGATTGGCCTATAATTATTTAAAAGAGTCTCCCCCTTTTAAAAGTGGTAGGACAAATGCTGATTTCCAGATCATTGGAATTTCATTATATTACAGGGTTAGATTGAACAGATATATAAGTGGTTCAGCTATGAAATCAGCTGCCAGTTTTAAAAAGCAGGAATCAAGAAGAACAGGACCTGCAGGCTTTCTCTGATCTAGGATTTCAGGGCTTTGTGTACCTCCTGCACTGAGAATGGCAAAAAGCTTTGACCAGCTCTCACTGGTTCATCCACATAGGGTTGTACAGAGACAGAGGATACTGAATCAAACAGCCTACCAGATTATACAAAATGCTCATTGAAACAATTCAGCATTTCAGTTGTCATATACAGCAAGAGAATCCTTCAATACACATGACGGTAATTCATTAGCATTACTGTTACCAGACATACTGTAGACTTAATAACCTTCCAAAACTTTCTAGGGTCATTCAGATTATCAGTGGCAACAGACATAACATATCCAGACTTGGCCTTCCTGAGAAGAAAAGAAAACTTGTTTCGTAGCTGCCTAAAAATAAGCCAATCAGCATCTGTGGGGATCGACGCTGGAGACATGAAGCAGGCACAGGGAGAACATTTAATAAATAACGGACATGAAACAGGAGCAGCGTCTGGACAGGGGACAAAATAACGACATCAATGCTGACACGGGGATGAAACAGAGGGAACAAACAGTTAAAAGGGAGGCAATCAAATAATGATGGAGTTCAGGTGGGTCCAATGAGGCGCAGGTGTGCATAACGAAGGTGACAGGTGGGCGTAATGATAGGCAGACTGGTGTCCTTGAGCGCCAGAGAGGGAGAGCGGGAGCAGGCGTGACAGCATCAGAACAGCCCAGGCTAGATTGCGTTTGTGAATAATACAAGACAGCTCAGAAGAAAACCATGGATTATCCTGCACTTTAACTCTGAACCTGCGGAATGGGGCATGTTTGTTTACTATTTGGAAAAAAACACCATAAAGATTTTCCAGGCAGTTTCCACATCAGGAATAAGCTCAATCTTGTCCAGTCAAAATAAAACAAATCATGAAAGAAAGCCTGATCATTAAAACTCTTAAAGTTTATTTTACGAATAAAGTGTAGGTGTGTCTTAGGAACCATAGCATTTCTAACAGCAACAGCACAATGTTCACTTAAATCATTACAAAAAACACCAACTGCAGAATATTTATTTGGAAATTTTTTCAATATCAAATCAATCAGGGTAGATTTCTCTGGACATTTGAGATTTGGCTGGGTGGGTGGGTGAGTGAGTTAATCAACTGGGTAAGATTCATAGAATTACAATACATTTTAAAATCATCAGACACCAGCTTTAACCAACACCACTTGAGACCACCAATCAAGATAATCGCACTGTAAAGAAGTTTAGACATAAGGTGCGTCAGAGAAGAAAATGCATCACCGAGAGCAGAGGGGGGTCTATAACAGCCAATCACAGTTATAGAGGGACCCTTTGAAACCTCAAGATTCAAAGCAAGAAATTCCAACTGTTTACAAATAGTTTCAGACTTTGCCACACTTACAAGGAATTTAGTCTTTACACACACCACCTTTCAAAAGTTTGTGGTCACTTAGGAATATCCTTGTTTTTGAAAGAAAAGCACATTTTTTAAAATAACATAAAATTGATTAGAAATATAGTGTAGACATTATTAATGTTGTAAATGACTATCGTAGCTGGAAACAAAAGATTTTTATGGAATATCTACATCGGCGTACAGAGGCCCATTATCAGCAACCATCACTTCTGTGTTCCAATGGCACGTTGTGTTAGCTAATCCAAGTTTATCATTTTAAAAGGCTAATTGATCATTAGAAAACCCTTTTGCAATTATGTTAGCACAGCCGAAAACTCTTGTTCCGGATAAAGAAGCAATAAAACGGGCCTTTTTTAGACTAGTTGAGTATCTGGAGCATCAGCATTTGTGGGTTCGATTACAGGCTCAAAATAGCTAGAAACAAAGACTTTCTTCTGAAACTCGTCAGTCTATTCTTGTTCTGAGAAATGAAGGCTATTCCATGTGAGAAATTGCCAAGAAACTGAAGATCTCGTACAACGCTATGTACTACTCCCTTCACAGAACAGAATTAACTGTCTCTAACCAAAATATAAAGAGGACTGGGAGGCCCCGGTGCACAACTGAGCAAGAGGACAAGTACATTAGAGTGTCTAGATTGAGAAACAGATGCCTCACAAGTTCTCAACTGACAGCTTCATTAAATAGTACCCGCAAAATACCAGTCTCAATGTCAACAGTGAAGAGGTGACACCGGGAGAGTTCCTCTGTCCAGTGTCTGTGTTATTTTGCCCATTTTTATTGGCCAGTCTGAGATATGGCTTTTTCTTTGCAAACCTGCCTAGAAGGCCAGCATCCCGGAATCGCCTCTTCACTGTTGGCATTGAGACTGGTGTACATTTATGAAAATACCAAAACCAGATCTATATTTAAAATCAGAGAGGGTTTGGAGACATTGCATATCAGGGCCAGGGTTAGATTGCACGTTACCTGATATCAACAAAAGAAGAATAACTAGGCAACTCTGTTTAATAACCTTCCTGCAGACAAAATGTCTAATAGACGGGAGAGCACATTGTCAGACGAACTCACTCAGCGACAATGTTCGTTTTCTGCAGAGTTCAGGAAAGTCAGTGCATAAAGCAGTACCACAAACATTTTCATTTTCTCTGAGAGATGTACGAAATAGAGGCCAAGGAAAGGTAAGGGGAGAGAGGGACTGTGTGCATGCATGAGCCTCTATGTGAGTGAGTGAGTAGATTGGGTGTGGGGGATCGATTGAGAGAACGGGTTGGAGATTGTTCAGCTGCCTCTGACAGCCAGACCCCTTCTTTTTTTAGATTTCCAAGGAATTCAATTTTGATTTCATCAGACCAGAGAATCTTGTTTCTCATGGTCTGAGTCCTTTAGGTGCCGTTTGGCAAATTCCAAGCGGGCTGTCATGTGCCTTTTACTGAGGAGTGGCTTCCGTCTGGCCACTCTATCATAAATGCCTGATTGGTGGAGTGCTACAGAGATGGTTGTCCTTCTGGAACGTTCTCTCATCTCCACAGAGGAACTCTGGAGCTCTGTCAGAGTGACAATCAGGTTCTTGGTCACCTCCCTTACCAAGGTCCTTCTTACACGATTGCTCAGTTTGGATGGGTGGCCAGCTCTAGGAAGAATCAAAACTTCTCCATTAAAGACTGATGGAGGCCACTGTGTTCTTGGGGACCTTCAATACTGCAGAAAACTGTTGGTACCCTTACCCAGATCTGTGCCTCGACACAATCCTGTCTCGGAGCTCTACGGAAAATTCTATAACCTCTTGTTTTTGCTCTGACATGCACTGTCAACTGTGGGACCTTATATAGACAGCTGTGTGCCTTTCCAAATCATGTCCAATCAATTGAATTTACCACAGGTGGACTCCAATCAAGTTGTAGAAACAACGAGGATGATCAATGAAAACAGGATGCACCTGAGCTCAATTTTGAGTCTCATAGCAAAGGGTCTGAATACTTATGTTTCTGAATTTCTATTTTAATAAAATTAGCAAAAATGTCTAAAAACCTGTTTTTGCTTTGTCATTAGGGGGTATGGTGTGTAGATTGATCAGGGGGGGGAAAAAAAATTAAATCCATTTTAGAATAAGGCTGTAACGTAACAAAATGTGGAAAAAGTCAAGGGGTCTGAATACTTTCCATATGCACTGTATAAGAAAGCTCAGGAAATATTTTGTTTCTTTATGGACATATTTTAACCCCTTTTTTTGTTGGCACAAAACAATCTCCATACTTCCATTCATTTTTTAATTAAACCAGTACCGGGTTACCTTCAGACGAGTCCTGTGACAATTGTGGTGGTTGTAGAGCAAAATTAAGAATCTCCCCTTTCTATAGTGGGGCCACATTAGTTTGTAGCCCACGCGGTTCGGAAGCCACAGACAAAAGTTGACACGTCGACGGTACCGACTTTAGAAGGTTTTGTGGGGTTAGCAAAACGTAGAGCACTATCGTGAGACTCTTCGTAGTCGTGAGAGGTAGGGGTGCTGAGGATACTGCAGCACCCCCTGATAAATCCTAATGAAAAAAGTATTAATATGCACTCTGCCTTTTTTACTCCTGTATGAGCGGAGAAAAATACTTCAACACTATTTTTTCCCTCAGCGTTGTATGCGTTTTGACTGACAGCCGTTCTGAACTTGAACACCTCGAGCTACAAGAAGTTGCCCCCCATCCCTCCCACTAATTGGGCAATTTTTGCACATTTTCTGTATGAGGGAAATTCTGTAATTAAGAGGACTTGAAATATTTTGATGAGGAGGATTATAATAAATACCCCTTTGATGTCATACAAGCAAGCCAAACACCCGTGAGTCCAAATATTCACTTTAAATATCATAAAACTCATGTCATATGGTGTCAACATTAAAAATCACTATGGTTGAGGTATAGTTACAAGATGACATGGCGTCAGTGGTGGAAAAAGTACCTAATTGTCATGGTTGAGTAAAAGTATAGATACCTTAAAAGAAAGCTACTCATGTAAAAATGAAAGTCACCCAGTAAAATACTACTTGAGTAAAAGTCAAAAATTATTTGGCTCTAAATATACTTAAGTATAAAAACTAAATGTAATTGCTAGCATATACTTAGGGAACCAACAGCAAAAGTAAAAGTATAAATCATCTCAAATTCCTTATATTGAGCAAAGCAGATAGCACCATTTTCTTGTTTTTTAAATTTACGGATAGCCAGAGGTACACTCCAACATTCAGACATCATTTACAAACGATGCATTAGCGAGTCTGCCAGATCAGAGGCAGTAGGGATGGCCACGTGTTCTCTTGATAAGTGCGTGAATTGGACCATTTTCTTGTCCTGCTAAACATGTAACGGGGACTTTTGCGTGTCAGAGAAAATGCATGGAGTAAAAAGTGAATTATGTTCTTTAGGAATGTAGTGAAGTAAAAGTTGTCAAAAATATAAATAGTAAAGTAAAGTACAGATACCACAAAAAAACCTTAAGTAGTACTTTAAAGTATTTTCACTTAAGTACTTTGCACCACTACATGGTGTCATGTCCTTGGTTGTTCTGAACAGAATGAGCTTTTGTTTGTCTATTGTGAAGAAAAAAGTACAGTAAATGTAAAATTCACATAAAATCAACAGTGTAATATTTGGATTCAGTCTTGTGTCAGGTGAACTGTTGTGTCCTCACCTTTGGTCTAATCATTTCTCATAATCTCAAAACTGTTCCCTTTCAATTGCTACCATGTTATGCATTCTCTCTCTCTCTCTCTCTCTCTCTCTCTCTCTCTCTCTCTCTCTCTCTCTCTCTCTCTCTCTCTCTCTCTCACACACACACATGGCTATGACATAACCTTGTCATACGAACACAATGAATTACATCTAAGTACAACATGTGGATGTCATTGTCTTTCATATAATATTAGGATATATGTATCTAATCTTTGTCTGGTAAAGATATGTTTATCAAAAGAGATTTTACAATTTAAATTGTTCCTAACCATAATCTAATCTCCATTGCTATAGATTTTTTTTTAAGGAGGTATATTTCATCTTAAAAATTATGAATTTGGAGACCATGGTGATTCATGTGCAGAAATTAATGAACATTTTCATTCAGTTGTTTTTCTGTCCAGGACCTGATGATTGGATGTCTATACAGTATATGTTTCCCTTTTCTACTGATTCATGTTGAGAACCCATCCTCACGCTTCCTGCGTTGTGATGTCACAGGAACAGGCATCTACATCTTGGCCCCGCCCTCTTTCCTCTGTATCTATAACAGACACCAAAGAAGAAGACATCTCATAGACAACCTGGTTTTGAAGTAACTAAGGTTCAATCATGGCCTGTTACTGTCAGGTTTCCAGGTGTTCAGCAGCACATCTTAAGCTACCTTTTGTTCATTCGTTCGACTTCAGTGATAAAACCAGGTGAGTAATATTTAGGTCGAAAAAGTTGCAGATTAGCTTTGGAGTGAAAAAGGATCAACAAACAAGAAGGGAAGTATGGGAAACCCTGACCGGGATGCAAATTACATCATTTTGTTGAGTCAGAGATGGCCACGACCCAAGTGAACATGTGAATGATTTGTCAGCCTGGGTACTCTTTACAGGTCCAATCTATTTGCACAGTGTATAAATATTCCACAACATCAGTCTTTTTTTGCCGGATGAAAGAGGACATTACACATTCTATTTCCCCTGCACTTTGAAGCACATCATTAATTGATAAGATGGCATCATTTTGTCAGGCCTTCAGGTTTAATATTTCATTCTGGCAAAAGAGAGATTGAAAATGGTGGATGCTGATAAAAATTATGTGGTTGGTTCATTCTTCTGAGCTGGTCATTGATATATTTTGTAGATTAAGGTATGCTACACTGAACAAAAAAAGAAATGCAACATGCAAAAATGTCAAGTATTTTACTCAGTTACAGTTCATATAAGGAAATCAGTCAATTGAAATACATTCATAAGGCCCTAATCTATGTATTTCAAATGACTGGTAATACAGATATGCATCTGTTGTTCACCGATACCTTAAAAAAAGGATCAGAAAACCAGTCTGTATCTGATGTGACCATCATTTGTCTCATGTAGCGCGACACATCTCCTTCACATAGAGTTGATCAGGCTGTTGTTTGTGGCCTGTGGAATGTTGTCCCACTCCTCTTCAATGGCTGTGGGAATTTGCTGGACATTGGCTGGAACTGGAACATGCTGTCATACACATCGATCCAGAGCATCCCAAACATGCTCAATTGGTGACATGTCTGGTGAGTATGCAGGCCCCGGAAGAACTGGGACATTTTCAGCTTCCAGGAATTGTGTACAGATTCTTGCGACATGACGATGTGCATTATTATGCTGAAACATGAGGTGATGGCAGCAGATGAATGGTATGACAATGGGCCTCGGGAACTCGTCATGGTATCTTTCTGCATTCAAATTGTCGTTGATAAAATGCAATTGTGTTTGTTGTCCGTAGCTTATGCCTGCCCATACAATAACCCCACCGCCACCATGGGGCACTCTGTTCACAACGTTGACATCAGCAAATCGCTCACCCACACAACGTCGTACTGCGTGGTACAGTTGAAACCATGATTAGTCCGTGAAGAGCACACTTCTTCAGCATTCTAGTGGCCATCGAACGTGAGCATTTGCCCACTGAAGTTGGTTAGGACGCCAAACTGCGGTCAGGTCAAGACCCTGGTGAGTACGAGGAGCACACAGATGAGCTTCCCTGAAACAATTTCTGACGGCTTGTGCAGAAATTCTTTGATTATGCAAAACCACAGTTTCATCAGCTGTCTGGGTGACTGGTCTCAGACGATCCCGCAGGTGAAGAAGCCGGATGTTGAGATGGGCTGGCGTGGTTACACATGGTCTGCGGTTGTGAGGCCGGTTGGACGTACTGCCAAATTCTCTAAAACGGCTTATGTTAGAGAAATGAACGCTCAATTCTCTGTTAACAGCTCTGGTGGACATTCCTGCAGTCAGCATGCCAATTCCACTCTCCCTGTGTGTCAGAGCTGCACATTTTAGAGTAGCCTTTAATTGTCCCCAGCACAAGGTGCACATACGTAATAATAATCATGCTGTTTAATCAGCTTCTTGACATGCCACACCTGTCAGGTGGATGGATTATCTTGGCAAAGGAGAAATGCTCACTAACAGGGATGTAAAGAAATTTGTGCAAAAATGTGAGAGAAAGAAGCTTCTTCTGTGTTTGGAAAATCTCTGGGATCTTTTATTTCAGCTCATGAAATATGGGACCAACACTTTACATGTTGCCTTTATATTTCTGTTCAGTGTAAATAACGTTCTTCAGTTATTAGTCTTTAGGGATTATGCTTGAATAGAATAATTTAACTGTAATAACAGGTACATTGCATAGGTAAAAAAAACACTGCTCCTTTGGGTTCTCAAGTTCCTCTCTCAACTACAGTGGATTTTTAGGGCGCCGTGATGCCTAGCAGTTAGAGCATTGGGCCAGTTAAGAAAAACATACGGTGTCCTGGAAAAAGCTTTTATCTTGGGCAATGCAGACCCAGAGTAGACAAGGGAGGTGATAGGTGAGAATAAGGATGACTCATGGTTGTTGAAAAACAGTACTTGAATTTATGAAGGGACTCAGAATACATGGCTTGTCTTGAAAAACAGTTGTCCATAGCAGCAAAGGGTTTGGTGCTATAGGTTCCAGCAGAGAGATAAGAATTATAAAAAGATGTATGAACAATTTCTAAAGCTGTGCTTTCAGCAAGCATGCGTATTACATATTTAGCCATGTACACTTTTAAAGGAGCTACATGTAGAATTTTTGCATTGTAATTTAGAAAATGTCGATAATATATCTGTAGTAAAAGTGGAATGATAGTGTTTCACAATAATTTTTCACAAAAATATAATTTTGGGCCTGTAAAAAATTGCATTCTGATAATGCAGCCTTCCCATTTGACAGCAAAAGGCGGTCTGTCTTCTGTTGTCAAATTATAAACTGCACTCTCCTTCTCTTCCTTCAGCGTCACTCAGAGGCGTAGTTGAGAGCTTCAAGTTCCTTGGTGTCCACATCACCAACACACTATCATGGTCCAAACACAGAAAGACAGTCGTGAAGAGGGCACGACAATGCCTATTCCCCCTCAGGAGACTGAAAAGATTTGGCATGGGTCCTCAGATCCTCAAAAAGTTCTACAGCTGCACCAGAGAGCATCCTGACTGGTTGCATCACCGCCTGGTATGGCAACTGCTTGGCCTCCGACCGCAAGGCACTACAGAGGGTAATGCGTACGGCCCAGTACATCACTGGGGCCAAGCTTCCTGCCATCCAGGACGTCTATACCAGACGGTGTCAAAGGAAGCCCCAAAAAATTGCCAAAGACTCTAGCCACCCTAGTCATAGACTGTTCTCTCTGCTACCGCACGGCAAGCGGTACCGGAGCGCCAAGTCTAGGTCCAAGATGCTTCTAAACAGCTTCTTGCCCCAAGCCATAAGACTCCTGAACAGCTAATCAAATGGCTTCCTGGACTATTTGCGCTGCCCTCCCTCATTTTTATGCTGCTGCTACTCTCTGTTTATTATGGATGCATAGCAGTGGAGGCTCCTACGAGGAGGAAGGGGAGGACCATCCTCCTCAGTGAAATTTCATCAAAATTTAAATAGTGAAACGTTTTTAGATAAAACTACAGTATACTAAATATATTCACGTCACAGAATAATTTATTAAAGTAGACTGTTTTGCAATGAAGGTCAAGTCTGAGCCTTGGTCGAAAGGTGGGTAAAGTGACCTGAAGAATATCGATTGTTCAGCAAAATGAAAAAACAAAAGCAGGACATGCAAGAATTTGTTTTTAGAGGACACGATGAGAGGGAAAGTTCGGTTACCAAGGGCAACTGCAAAGAGCTTGCAGAGGTAATTACACATTAAGATGCTTTACTTGCTGAACACATCAAACTTTCACCTGCATTTTTTTGTGCGCGCTCAGGTAGACTTTCCACTTTCCTCCGATATTTATTTAACAAAGATGATAACACATAATCATGACATAAATGTTGCAGCAGCCTATGCTACACCTAAACATTAGAAATCTGACATGCTGTATCGGATGAGAACGAAGCAATTTTTCAGTCTGATCAAATGTTAAAAATTGCGCCACCGCTCTGGGACCTATGGTGCCTATGGTGCCACCAGTCTGCTTGCAGTTGTCAGTTATCTTCAGGTATTCAGGAACGTTTCTTGGGATACTTTAATGAGTCAAGTGGGCGAGACGCGGAGTCTGTGTTTAACTTCATGAATTTTGAGATGTCTGAGTTTAAGTTCATAGAGGAACTCGTTGCCCAAACCTACGATCGCGCAGCTGTAATGGAATGTATCGGCTATTTGTATTTACAGCTAAGTCCCCTCCTGTTCCCTGATTAAGAGGTGATGACCACTCCACTACCATTGTCAACTCTCTCCTGACATGAACTGTAGCCACGTCTCATGTGCCTGCTCATCCACTGGCACATTAAATGTTTCCCCTCCAAGCACTGTCAGTACCTCTATCAATTTTCTCTCATTACTGTATGTATAGAGTCAATCACATTATTACACATCAATGATTTTACTCCTTGCTTGGACTAATTCATTCTTAGCTCTTTTGTCTAACTGTTTAGTGTGTTGCCTTATAGTTTTTTGTCTTCCCAGTCAAATCCTGTCCTGCACTGGTCAAGCCTTTGAACACTTCAACTCATGCCTCATACCCTCATTCAATCACTGCTGTGATCCCTTTCCAACACTGTGTAAGTAGCCCTCTTATTCCCATTCCCCATAATATTGTACTATAAATGTCTTTGTTAAATGCTTTAGGTTAAAATAATTAGTCTTTGAAACACACTTTGTCGCCTCCGTGCGTTCCGCGCCCATACCGTGGGTCTCCCATCCTCCTCAATTTTTCAAGTCACCAGTCTCCACTGATGCATAGTCACTTTACCTCTACCTACATGTACATATTGCCTCAATTACCTCGACTAACCAGTGCCCCCGCACATTGACTTGCCGGTACCCCCTGTATATAGACTCGCTACTGTTATTTTATTGTTGCTTCTAAATTATTAGTGATTTTTCAATTTTTCTCATTTATTTATTGAATTTTTTTATAATTTATACTTTAGTTTATTTTAAATATATTTTCCAAAAACATTGAGATGTGCACCCCACCTGCGCTGCCTCCCCAACTTGAACCCTCACCCTCAGAAAAGCCTCAATTTCATCGGGGGATAGACTCTGAAAGGTGTTGAAAGAGTTTCACAGGAATGCTGGCCCATGTTGACTCCAATAAAACCAGGTGGGGGATAAGGTGTTTTTGCAGTTTGCATAGTTTCCAAGAGCATTTCACTTGTAACCCCTTTATTAAAAGACATAGAGCTGCATCAAATAGTGCATGAGGTAACAATTTACTCTGACTATATATCTAAATACATTTATTACACATCTATAAGCATTTCATGAACGTATTATAACAAGTCCCAACCACATTATTAAAGGTTAATGAAATACAGTTGGAGTTGGAAGTTTACATGCACTTAGGTTGGAGTCATAAAAACGCGTTTTTCAACCACTCCACAAATTTCTTGTTAACAAAATATAGTTTTGGCAAGTCGGTTAGGACATCTACTTTGTGCATGACAAGTAATTTTTCCAACAATTGTTTAGAGACAATTGTATCACAATTTCAGTGGGTCAGAAGTTTACATACACTAAGTTGACTGTGCCTTTAAACAGCTTGGAAAATTCCAGAAAATTATGTCATGGCTTTAGAAGCTTCTGATAGGCTAATTGACATAATTTGAGTCAATTGGAGGTGTACCTGTGGATGTATTTCAAGGCCTACCTTCAAAACTCAGTGCCTCATTGCTTGACATCATGGGAAAATCAAAAGAAATCAGCCAAGACCTCAGAAAAATAATTGTAGACCTCCACAAGTCTGGTTCATTCTTGGGAGCAATTTCCAAACGCCTGAAGGTACCACGTTCATCTGTACAAACAGTAATACGCAAGTATAAACACCATGGGACCACGCAGCCGTCATACCACTCAGGAAGGAGACGCGTTCTGTCTCCTAGAGATGAATGTACTTTAGTTCGAAAAGTGCAAATCAATCCCAGAACAACAGCAAAGGCCCTTCTGAAGATGCTGGAGGAAACAGGTAGAAACGTATCTACATCCACAGTAAAATGAGTCCTATATCGACATAACCTGAAAGACCGCTTAGCAAAGAAGAAGCCACTGCTCCAAAACCGCCATAAAAAAGCCAGACTACGGTTTGCAACTGCACATGGGGACAAAGATCGTACTTTTTGGAGAAATGTCCTCTGGTCTGATAAAACAAAAATAGAACTGTTTGGCCATAATGACCATTGTTATGTTTGAAGGGAAAATGGAGAGGCTTGAAAGCCGAAGAACACCATTCCAACCATGAAGCACGGGGGTGGCAGCATCATGTTGTGGGGGTGCTTTGCTGCAGGAGGGACTGGTGCACTTCACAAAATAGATGGTATCATGAGGGAGGAAAATTATGTGGATATATTGAAGCAACATCTCAAGACATCAGTCAGGAAGTTAAAGCTCGGTCGCAAATGGTTCTTCCAAATGGACAATGACCCCAAGTATACTTCCAAAGTTGTGGCAAAATGGCTTAAGGACAACAAAGTCAAGGTATTGGAGTGGCCATCACAAAGCCCTGACCTAGAAAAGTTGTGGGCAGAACTGAAAAAGCGTGTGCGAGCAAGGAGGCCTACAAACCTGATTCAGTTACACCAGCTTTGTCAGTAGAAATGGGCCAAAATTCACCCAACTTATTGTGGGAAGCTTGTGGAAGGCTACCTGAAACATTTGACCCAAATTAACGGCAGTGCTACCAAATACTAATTGAGTGTATGTAAACTTCTGACCCACTGGGAATGTGATGAAAGAAATAAAAGCTCAAATAAAACATTCTCTCTACAATTATTCTGACATTTCACATTCTTAAAATAAAGTGGTGATCCTAACTGACTTAAAACAGGGAATTTTTACTTGGATTAAATGTAAGGAATTGTGAAAAATTTACTTTAAATGGATTTGGCTAAGGTGTATGTAAACTTCAACTGTACAGTATATCCATAGCATATGTATAGCGCATTCATATCATGCTATGCAACAGCTCATATTTAGATACAATACCTTAGTAGATGCATCATTATAATGAAAGCGTGGTGTCGTTATGGCTGTTCTCAAAAGTCTGCTTCTCCCATAAAAGTGTTCGAGAAAAAGCCAAAAGGCAAAACCACATTTAGAAAATTATGCTGATATACAGTACCAGTCAAAAGTTTGGAGACACCTAGTCCTTCAAGGGTTTTTCTTTTTATTTGTACTATTTTCTACATTGTAGAATAGTAGTAAAGACTTCAACACTATAAAATAACACATATGGATACATGTATTAACCAAAAAAGTGTTTAACAAATGAAAATATATTTTATTTTTGAGATTCTTCAAAGTAGCCACCCTTTGCCTGGATGACAGCTTTGCACATTCTTGGCATTCTCTCAACCAGTTTCATAAGGTAGTCACTTAGATAGCTCTATTTGCTAAAAGACTAAGTCCATATTCTGGCAAGAACAGCTCAAATAAGCAAAGAGAAAAAACAGTCCATCATTACTTTAACCTGTCTAGGATCAGCGTGCCGCTAGCGGCACTCCCCCCCCCCCCCCCACTGAAAAACCAGTGCCGCGAAATTCAAAAAAAATATTTTTTTAAAATATTTAACTTTCACACATTAAAGTCCAATACAGCTAATGAAAGACACAGATCTTATGAATCCAGTCAACATTTCCGATTTTTAAAATGTTTTACAGGGAAGACACAATATGTAAAGATGTACATCTATTACCTAAAAACACATTAGCATATTCCACCATCTTTTATTTGTCCACCAACACCAGTAGCCATCACCAATTCGGCTAAACTAAGATATTTATAGCCTCTAACCAACAAAAAAACTCATTAGATGACAGTCTGATAACATATTTATGGTATGGGATAGGTTTTGTTAGAAAAAAGTGCATATTTCAGGTAGATGGCATAGTTTACAATTGCACCCACCATCACAAATGGACTAGAATAATTACAATGAGCAACGTGTTTACCTAACTACTAATCATCAAACATTTCGTAAAAATACACAGCATACACGAATCGAAAGACACAGATCCTGTGAATACAGACAATATTTCAGATTTTCTAAGTGTCTTACAGCGAAAACACAATAAATCGTTATATTAGCTTAGCACATAGCAATTAGCAGCCCAGCATTGATTCTAGCCAAAGTGAGCGATAAAAGTCAACATCGCCAAAAGATATTAATTTTTTCACTAACCTTCTCAGAATTCTTCCGATGACACTCCTGTAACATCACATTACAACATGCATATACAGTTTGATCGAAAATGTTTATATTTAGCCACCAAAATCATGGTTAGACAATGTGAAATGTAGACAAGCTGGTAAAGAAAACGTCCTTGCGCCACTTAGACAGTGATCTACTCTTATACATAAATACTCATAAACGTGACTAAAAAATATAGGGTGGACAGGGATTGATAGACAATTTAATTCTTAATACAATTGCGTTATTACATTTTTTAATTTATCCTTACTTTTCAATACAGTTTGCGCCAAGCGAAGCTACGTCAAAAAACATGGCGTCCTAAGCCACTAAAATGTTTCGACAGAAACACGATTTATCATAATAAAAATGTCCTACCTTGAGCTGTTCTTCCATCAGTATCTTGGGCAAAGGATCCTTTCTTGGGAGAAATCGTCTTTTGGTGGAAAGCTGTCCTCTTGCCATGTGGAAATGTCAACTACGTTCGGGATGAACTGAAAAGCGTGACCAACTTTTCACATCGTTGCAAAAATAAATGTCCCAAAATCGCACTAAACGGATATAAATTGCTATAAAACGCTTTAAATTAACTACTTTGTGATGTTTGTAACTCCTATAACGAGTGAAAAGATGACCGGAGAAATATAACAGGCTAAACTAACGCTTGGAACAGGAGAGGGTCGGTGTCTTCCACGCGCGTTACGCAGCAAGAAAAGACTTGCTAGCTAAAGGTTTTTTTCATTTGTAGGGCCTGTGAACGAGCAATCGAGCCCGTTGGAATCGTCATCACGTAAAGGCATCCAGGGGAAGACGTAAGAAGTGTCCGTATAGTCATAGCAACGACAGTGCCCGTTTAAATGACTTCAGAAAAGTGGCCAACGTTTCTCAAATCTGACTCCATGTCAGGGAAATTGCTGTAGAATGGGCTCTGTTCCACTTAGAGACAAAATTTCAACTCCTATAGAAACTATAGACTGTTTTCTATCCAATAATAATAATAATATGCATATTGTACGATCAAGGATTTTGTGGGAAGCCGTTTAAAAAATTAGCCACATTAGCATAAATAGTCTAAACAGCGCCCCCATCCCCAACAGGTTAAGACATTAAGGTCAGTCAATAGGGAAAATTTCAAGAACTTTGCATTTGCAAAAACCACCAAGCGCTAGATGAAACTGGCTCTCATGAGGACCGCCCCAGGAAAGGAAGACCCAGTGTTACCTCTGCTGCAGAAGATAAGTTCATTAGAGTTACCAGCTTCAGAAATTGCAGCCCAAATAAATGCTTCACAGAGTTCAAGTAACAGACACATCTTAATATCAACTGTTCAGAGGAGACTGCGTGAATCAGGCCTTCATGGTCGAAATTTGAGACTTTTGTTTCCAACTGCCGTGTCTTTGTGAGACGCCGAGTAGGTGAACGGATGATATCTGCATGTGTGGTTCCCACAGTGAAGCATGGAGGAGGAGGTGTGATGGTGTGGGGGTGCTTTGCTGGTGACACTTTGTGATTTTTTTTTAATTCAAGGCACACTTAACCAGCATGGTTATCACAGCATTCTGCAGCGATACGTCGTTCTATCTGGTTTGCACTTAGTGGGACTATAATTTGTTTTTCAACAAGACAATGACCCGACACACCTCCAGGCTGTGCAAGGGCTATTTGACCAAGAAGGAGAGTGATGGAGTACTGCATCAGATGACCTGGCCTTCACAATCACCCGACCTCAACCCAATTGAGATGATTTGGGATTAGTTGGACCGCAGAGCGAAGGAAAAGTGCTCATCATATGGGGGAACACTTCAAGACCGTTGGAAAAGCATTCCAGGTCAAGTTGGTTGAGAGAATGCCAAGAGTGTATAAAGCTGCCATCAAGGCAAAGGGTGGCTACTTTGAAGAATCTAAAATCTAAAATATATTTTGATTTGTTTAACACTTCTTTGGTTACCACATGATTCCATAGTTTTGATGTCTTCACTATTATTCTGCAATGTAAAAAAATAGTAAAAAATAAAGAAAAACCCTTGAATGAGTAGGTGTGTCCAAACGTTTGACTGGTAGTGTATATTTAATCAACTTTGAAATCAGGCTGTAACACAATAGCATTTGGAATAAGCTAAAGGGTATGAATGCTTTCTTATGGCAGCTTTTCAGTTTGTCTGTTTACCTGAACTGTGACATCAGTGATGCTTCTCACAGAGACAGATTCACCTGTGTAAGGCTTTGTTTAACACGATTTCTGCTGGCTGAAGTGGAAGGTGTCTTTTTGTAGACTATATCTGAGCCTGTGTCGATCTCTGTATGAACTAGCTGCCCCTCCGGCAAGGGAAACACCTAGCAGGGCTGTTAATGAGTTACCCTCACCTACACAATTTGATCTGTAAAATGTACCTTGAGGATTCAACCCTGTGGGGAACTTCATGCACCTTTGACCTCAGTGAGAAGAAGAACGTAAGTCACGGGCCTATACCGACCAGTGGAGGAAATGGGGCTGGAACAGGCTATAATTTTCAAAACGTGGTTTGACCTCAGGGCATTTTCAGTAACACTGGTATGGCAGAAGAACACTTTTGAGAACAGCCATAATGATGGCACTAGTCTGTCATTGTAATGATGCATCTAATAAGATCCATAAATATGAAGCTTTTGCATAGTATGACATGAATGCGCTATAGATATGCAATAGATTTAAGTAAATTACCACAGTGGTGTTACAGTAAAATGGCTATACTTTACATGGAGAATGGCACACGCTGGTCTGATAGAAGTAGAGCGTGATCTCTGACAGGCAGCTATTAGGCTGCATTTACACAGGCAGCAGAATTCTGATATTCTGCCCAATTAAAGGCAAAAGAGCTGATCTGATTGGTCAAAAGATGGAAAACCCTTGTCAAACTGCAGCAACTTTGTACTTGTTCATATGAATTATATTTTGAAGAAGGACTAGGGGGGGTTCCTATGCACAGGCACAGAGAAAGCAATAAAATGGACAATACAATTCACAGCGCTGAGCTTGCTTTATGCAGGTTTGCATCGTGTAGTCTATGTCAGCTATTGTGTTTATTGATTAATTCCAGTTAATACTTTTGGCCTAATCAGCCCAAGTTTGAATATAAACCAAATGTATACCATTCACACATTGTCTCACAAACAAATAGGCTATAAATACACAACATTACTGCTTTTGTTAGAAGTCTACAGTTGATCAGACTGAAACCTTTTCTAATTTCCATGCAATACAGTTTTTGCTTGTGTCTGTCGGGAGTGATGTGTTATCACACTTCCTGAATAAATACAGTGGAAAGTGGATGAAAGTGGAAAGCGCCTTGAGCTTTGTGGTTGTTCCTGTGGCTGAGGTCCTTGATGATCTTCTTGGCCTTCCTGTGACACCGGGCACTATAGATGTCCAGAAGGGCAGGCAGTGTATTGACGCAAATCACTAAAAAGAGGGGCAAAGTGCTGTAATTTAAACCGCTCACACTTTCTTCGTCCTTCACATCGGAGTGCTGCTGCAGGCTCGTTGCGTGTCTTGACCAATCAGATTCACAGAAATAGCAGCCTCTGCCGAGTCCCTAACAACCAGGTGTTCCGGTTTTCAGGAGAAATGGAAAGAGAGCCTTTGACACGACTTATGCTTTTGGATGTTAACAAGGCGACATTCCATCTTAACTCCTCTTCCACACATACTGGATTGGTTGAACAATGTAGAAGAGAACCTCCCCTGACAAGTTTTTCACTCCCCTTCTCGTCAAGACCAGTATGTAGCGTTTCTTTTATGCCTGCTATGTTAGGTTAGCCACCCGAGCCATGGCCTGTTCACCCCTACTACCATCTACCCTGCACCTTAGAAACTGTAGAAACTAGAATGTGTAATCTGTCCAGTTCTCACTCACTCACTCACTCACTCACTCACTCACTCACTCACTCACTCACTCACACACACACGCATTACATAATACACCTGTCTGTATGGGACATCATGTTTAATCTTCAAGGGTAGATTCACTCTCAAAATATTAATCTGATCCTTTGGCCTCGAGTACACATATTGTAAATCATTAATTTGTGCATGTTGTCACTGCATCAGATAAGGGGCCACTTGCTTGACTATTCAACAACTAGTAAGCCTCCACACTTCCTGCTGAACGAAATGGGCATACAAAGCAGACAGCTCCCTGGTTGTACAATGTGCTGGGTAACACATCCATTCTCATAATAATTCTGAAATATTCTGACCGAGGGCACATGATGATTCAACATAACCTTGATTTCCAATTTAAATCCTGTTTTTGGGGTATGTAACTGTCATGTATCTCTCCATCTCTGAACGTAATGTCACTGGCATCTCATAAAAATGTAACAATGGCATGACTGTTCTGGAAGTGGACAACAATGTGAAGATGCAGCATAAATCTAAATGCAGATGGAGAGAGTGTTTAGGTCTGCTCCTGCTTTCTCGCTCAGTCTCGCTCAGTTTCTCGCTCCGTCTCGCTCAGTTTCTCCTCCGCCTCTTAAAGCTAACAAGGCCAGCCTGCGATGAGCCCGATTTTGTAAATAATAAATAATCACTTCCCAACTACACGGTTTACTTTGCTCGGACTAGACTGAAAGTAACGTGTCTAATATTATTGATAACTTTTAGACATACTTATAACCATACCTAGTCTCAGGGATGGCTAACTCTGGAAATCCCTTCGGTCTCATCAGAGTTAGGTAAATCTGTGTTTAGTTTCTTTGCACCACCATGTATGGATCTACAGATTTCCTTAGAACTGGATGTTCTGGTGCCTCTCGGGCAGTTCACAATGTTGATTAGGGACCTCTTTGCTGATGAATTTGATTGTTTTACTTGAGTGTGTTTGTAACTTTGTATATTTGTATTATGTTGTATTTTGTAAATTGTGTATATGCAGGGGTTCCTTGCAAAAGAGACCTTGGTCTCAATGGGACTCCCTGTTAATAAAATAAAGGTAAAATAAAGAAATAAATAAGGAGATAAGTCGGTTTTTCCTCTCTCTTGGGATTTTCTCTCGGTTTGAAGGTGGACACACCACATTTCTTCAGCATGAGTGCTCTCTCTGTGGCACTTCTAAATGGCCAACCCCTGTCCTAGAATCCAGAAAACCTTGAGGTGTCTGAACATGTTTGGAATAACATTTTCTTGGAAATGTTAAAGTGCACACGCACACACATGAAAACATGAACACACACACAGATGAGTGAACATCCATGTGTTCAGGCACCCAAACACACACACACACACACACACACACACACACACACACACACACACACACACACACACACACACACACACACACACACACACACACACACACACACACACACACACACACACACACACACACACACACACACACACACACACACACACACACAGGCCATAAAATAATTGGGCTAGGACATGAGTGTGAGGAGTAGCACATCCCCCTTCACAGAGAATGGGAGATGCCACAGAAGAGCAAGGGGGCCATGATAAAATTGACTGATGACTGGCTTCAGAGCATACACAGCCTGCCTGTGCTTTCCCACACACAGCTGCATACTGATATATAGAAAGCAGAGATAACTCTCATTGGGCAAGAGGAGGCAAAGTGGAGCAGAAAGGATTGCGAAGAAGATCCTTGACAACAAAGATGTGTCATTCATTTATTCTGGTGTATTGGTCTATTGTCTGAAGATCTGTTAGTCTACACACCACATGCGTGGTCTTCACATTTTGCTGTGAAAGGATTAAATTAGATCTACACAACCTACTCCACATTTTCAAAGTGTCACGACTTCAACCGAGGCAGGCTCTCCTTCCCGTTCGGGTGGCGCTCGGCGGTCGTCGTCACCGGCCTACTAGCTGCCACTGACTCTTTTTCCTCCCCCCTCCTTATGTGTTTATTTGTTACACCTGTGTTCAGTTAAGTGGGTAATTAGTATGGCTTTATTTGTCAGCCAGCCCGTAGGCGTCTTTGTGCGGGATTGTTACTTTGTAAACCTTTTGGATTTCGGGAGTGGAGATTGTATTTGTGGACTGGGATTGTTGCTCGTGTCGTTGGACCGTCGTGTATGTTCACCCAGTTCGTCCGTGTTGGACATTTGTGTTGGACAGTTGGGGATTAAAGACTCAACTTATTGAAGCTCTGCTGTCTCCTGCGTTTGACTTCGCACCCCCCCGACACCCAGGTCGTTACAGAATCCCGCACCAAGAATGGAGTCAGCAGGAGCAGCAGCCAACCCTCTCCCATCGATGGAGGAACGGGTTCTCCACCACACCACCGTCCTCCATGGAATCGGATCCGCCATGGACCAGATGATGGAGAGAATGGAGCGATGGGAGAGGAGTGGGCTCCTCTCTCCACCTTCAGCTCCCCTTCCTCAGGACTCTTCATCCCCCGGCTCCAGCGCGCTCCGTCTTACGCTCCCGAGGGATTATGATGGAGCGGCGGCAGGGTGCCAGGGGTTTTTACTCCAGCTGGAGCTATACCTGGCCACTGTTCGCCCTACTCCCTCGGGAGCGGAGAGGGTGAGTGTCCTCGTTTCCTGCCTAACGGGTCGTGCTCTGGAGTGGGCCAACGCAGTCTGGAATGGCCCGGACTCAGCGAAGGAGCACTACCCAGAGTTTACCCGTCGCTTTCGTGCCGTGTTCGACCACCCCCCAGAGGGCCGAGCGGCGGGTGAGAGACTGTTTCATCTTAGGCAGGAGAAGAGGAGCGCACAGGATTTCGCGCTGGAGTTCCGGACCTTGGCCGCGGGAACGACAGGGCCCTTATTGACCACTACCGGTGTAGTCTCCGGGAGGACGTCCGCAGGGAGCTAGCGTGTCGGGACATCGCTCTTTCTTTGGATGAGCTCAGCGACGTGTCCATCCGACTGGACAATCTGCTGGCTGCCCGCGGGCGTTCGGAGAGGGTCCTGTGCGTTCCACCACCCAGCGTCCCGGCTCCCATCCCAATGGAGTTGGGAGGGGCCGCGCCTAGGGGTACCGGAGGAGGAGGCCTCCCCTGCACCAGCTGTGGTCGGAGAGGACACACGGCCGATCGGTGCTGGGGGGGTCTGTCTGGGAGTCGAGATGTCAGGCGGAACGCTTCTCGATCACCCCAGGTGAGTCAGCACCAAACTCACTCAGAACCCCCTGTTGGTCACATGTTTGTCTCAATTTTTTTCCCTTTATTTTTCCCCTCTTCCCAGCATAGGGCACTAGTAGATTCAGGTGCAGCTGGGAACTTTATGGATCGCGGACTCGCCCGAGAGTTGGGCGTTCCGCTTGTGCCGATAGATTCTCCCTTTCCCGTGCACTCCCTAGATAGCCGGCCATTAGGGTCAGGGGTGGTCAGGGAGGCCACAGTTCCCCTGGACATGGTGACGCAGGGGAATCATAGGGAACGTATCAGTCTCTTTATTATTGATTCGCCTGCGTTTCCAGTGGTGCTGGGTATTCCCTGGTTGGCCCGGCACAATCCCAATATTTCGTGGAGACAGGGGGTTCTCCAGGGGTGGTCAGAGGAGTGTTCTGGAAGGTGTCTGGGAGTTTCCATTGGTGCCACGTCGGTGGAGAGTCCAGACCAGGGTTCCACGGTGCGCATTCCCCCCGAGTATGCCGATTTGGCAATCGCTTTCTGTAAAAAGAAAGCGACGAAATTACCGGGTAGGGATTGTGCGATAGATCTCCAGGTTAATGCTGCGCTTCCCAAGAGTCACGTGTACCCTTTGTCCCAAGAGGAGACGTTGGCTATGGAGACATATGTCGCGGAGTCTCTGGGACAGGGGTACATTCGGCCCTCCATCTCACCCGTCTCCTCGAGTTTCTTTTTTGTGAAGAAGAAGGAGGGAGGTTTGCGTCCGTGTATTGATTATAGAGGTCTAAATGCCATCACAGTGGGGTTTAGTTATCCACTACCTCTCATCGCTTCGGTGGTGGAATCATTTCACGGAGCGCAGTTCTTTACAAAACTGGACCTCAGGAGCGCGTACAGTCTGGTGCGTATTCGGGAGGGGGACGAGTGGAAAACCGCATTTAGTACCACATCGGGCCATTATGAGTGCTGCGTCATGCCGTATGGGTTAAAGAATGCTCCAGCTGTTTTCCAATCCTTTGTAGACGACATTCTCAGGGACCTGCACGTGCAGGGGGTAGTTGTGTATATCGATGACATTCTGATCTACTCAACTACTCAAGCCGCGCATGTATCTCTGGTGCGCAAAGTGCTTGGCAGACTGCTGGAGCATGACCTATACGTCAAGGCTGAGAAGTGTGTGTTCTCCAAACAAGCCGTCTCCTTCCTGGGTTATCGCATTTCCACCTCGGGGGTGGTGGTGGAGAGTGACCGCATAAAGGCCGTGCGTAATTGGCCGACTCCAACCACGGTGAAAGAGGTGCAGCGGTTTTTGGGTTTTGCCAATTACTACCGGAGATTTATCCGGGGTTTTGGTCAGGTAGCGGCTCCCATTACCTCACTGCTAAAGGGGGGCCCGGTGCGGTTGCGGTGGTCAGCGGTGGCGGACGGAGCTTTCAACAGGTTGAAGGCTCTGTTCACGGATGCTCCCGTGTTGGCGCATCCGGATCCCTCTTTAGCATTCATAGTGGAGGTGGACGCGTCCGAGGCTGGGGTGGGTGCCGTGCTATCACAGCGCTCGGGTACGCCACCAAAACTCCGCCCCTGCGCTTTCTTCTCTAGTAAGCTCAGTGCAGCGGAGCGTAACTATGATGTGGGGGATCGGGAGTTGTTAGCGGTGGTCAGGGCTCTGAAGGTGTGGAGACACTGGCTTGAGGGGGCTAAACACCCCTTTCTCATCTGGACCGACCACCAGAATCTGGAGTATATTCGGGCAGCTCGGAGACTGAACCCGCGTCAGGCAAGGTGGGCCATGTTTTTCACCCGGTTTAGGTTCACGTTGTCCTACAGACCCGGCTCCCAAAACGTAAAGGCTGACGCACTGTCTCGCCTTTACGACACGGAGGATAGGACCACCGAGCCCACTCCCATCATCCCCGCCTCGAGGCTGATAGCGCCAGTGGTATGGGAGGTGGACTCGGACATCGAGCGGGCGTTACGGGCGGAACCCGCGCCTCCTCAGTGCCCGGCGGGCCGTAAGTACGTACCGCTTGGTGTTCGGGACCGACTGATTCGGTGGGCTCATGTCCTACCCTCCTCGGGTCACCCTGGGGTGACGAGGACAGTGGGGAGCCTTCGGGGAAGGTATTGGTGGCCTACCTTAGCTCGGGATGTTAGGGTTTATGTCTCCTCCTGTTCGGTATGCGCTCAGAGTAAGGCTCCTAGGCACCTTCCTAGAGGGAAGTTGCAACCCCTCCCCGTTCCACAACGGCCATGGTCTCATCTGTCCGTGGACTTCCTGACCGATCTCCCCCCTTCTCAGGGAAACACTACGGTTCTGGTAATTGTGGATCGGTTTTCTAAGTCCTGTCGTCTCCTCCCGTTGCCCGGTATCCCTACTGCCCTACAGACTGCGGAGGCCTTATTCACTCACGTCTTCCGGCACTACGGGGTGCCGGAGGACATCGTTTCTGATCGGGGCCCCCAGTTCACGTCCCGAGTATGGAGGGCGTTCATGGGGTGTCTGGGGGTCACGGTCAGCTTGACTTCCGGTTTTCACCCCGAGAGTAATGGGCAGGTGGAGAGAGTGAACCAGGAGGTGGGTAGGTTTCTGCGGTCCTATTGCCAGGACCGGCCAGGGGAGTGGGCGAGATACATTCCCTGGGCCGAGATGGCCCAGAACTCACTACGCCACTCCTCTACTAATGTGTCCCCCTTTCAGTGTGTGTTGGGGTACCAGCCGGTCCTGGCACCATGGCATCCGAGCCAGACCGAGGCTCCTGCGGTGGAGGAGTGGGTGCAGCGCTCCAAAGAGACCTGGAGGTCCGTCCAGGAGTCCCTTCAACAAGCTACTAGGAGGCAGAAGAGGAGCGCTGACCGCCACCGCAGTGAGGCTCCCGTGTTTGTACCGGGGGAGAGGGTCTGGCTCTCGACCCGAAACCTACCCCTCCGCTTGCCCTGCCGGAAGCTGAGGCCGCAGTGTGTAGGGCCCTTCAAAGTCCTGAGGAGAATAAACGAGGTGTGTTATCGATTAAAACTCCCTTCCTATTATCGTATTAACCCCTCGTTTCATGTGTCTCTCCTCAGGCCGGTGGTAGCTGGTCCCCTGCAGGACGGTGAGGTGCCGGAGGTCCCTCCTCCCCCTCTGGACATCGAGGGGTCCCCGGCGTACACGATACGGGCCATTCTGGACTCGAGACGCCGGGTGAGGGGCCTGCAGTACCTCGTGGACTGGGAGGGGTACGGTCCGGAGGAGAGGTGCTGGGTACCGGTGGAGGACATTTTGGATCCATCTATGTTAAGGGATTTCCATCGCCTCCATCCGGATCGCCCCGCGCCTCGTCCTCCGGGTCGAACTCGAGGCTGGTGTCGGCGCGCTGCGGGAGCCGCGCGTCAGAGGGGGGGTACTGTCACGACTTCAACCGAGGCAGGCTCTCCTTCCCGTTCGGGTGGCGCTCGGCGGTCGTCGTCACCGGCCTACTAGCTGCCACTGACTCTTTTTCCTCCCCCCTCCTTATGTGTTTATTTGTTACACCTGTGTTCAGTTAAGTGGGTAATTAGTATGGCTTTATTTGTCAGCCAGCCCGTAGGCGTCTTTGTGCGGGATTGTTACTTTGTAAACCTTTTGGATTTCGGGAGTGGAGATTGTATTTGTGGACTGGGATTGTTGCTCGTGTCGTTGGACCGTCGTGTATGTTCACCCAGTTCGTCCGTGTTGGACATTTGTGTTGGACAGTTGGGGATTAAAGACTCAACTTATTGAAGCTCTGCTGTCTCCTGCGTTTGACTTCGCACCCCCCCGACACCCAGGTCGTTACACAAAGTGAAAGAAATTATAGAACACAACCCCCCCCCACAAAACATTTATTTGATTTGATTGATTGCATATGTTTTCAGACCCCAGAGTTTTTACTTGGTGGAAGCACCCAAACTCCCCAGTCCCTACCAGTGAAAAGCATACTCGTAACATGATGCTGCCACAACAATACTTGAAAATACAAAGGATCGACAACTTTGCAATCACTCCACATTTACTGGCCTGTATGACAAAGAGAAAAGACGGAAAGCCTGTGTTAAAAAATCCACTACAAATAATCCATTATGTTTGTAATGAGGCAGTTAAGTAATACTGCAAGACAACACAGCAAATAAATGAACGTTTTGGCCTAAATTAAAAACTACAGGTTTGGATCAAATCCAATGCAACTCAACACAGAGTGAAACCCTCTGTATCTTCAAGTATTGTGGTGGCAGCATCATGTTACGGGTATGCTTTTCACCGGCAGGGACTGTGTAGTTTGTCAGGATCAAAAGAAATGTGAAAGGAGAAAAGGCCAGGTAAAAAGTCAGAGGAAAACCCGCCTCAGTCCTCTAAAAACTAACTAACCTTGGGATAGAGTTTATTTTCAGTGGGACAACTTTACTTTTATATCATCGCGAAAGAAGATATTTTTTTTTTTTAAATGTAAAATTACTACACACCTTTTTAACACAATTCCCACATAACCATATTTGCATGTTAAAGGCTTGTTTACGGAAGAGAGGCGACCACCTGTTTTTAATTAGCTATCTAGTGTCTCCAAACACCTGTGTGCAACGGAAGAAGGATGCCAGAAAAGGGTTGTAAATGAAAAACACCTCTGGCTGCAACTGTGTTGAAACAGTAAGTGTATATTTTGCATTTGTAAAATCATTTTAATGTGATATGAAAGTGGATGGCTTTATGTTTCTAGAACCGTATCGCAATTGATAGTTGATTCACTGTTAGATTTAGATTGGCTGTTTTGGCTACCAGAGCCAGTTACCTCTGGGCATAGCAAGTAAGGTCCTTGGACGAGGAGTAGACTATGTTTATACCAGATATAAAGTTGTAAATTCATGCTATACACCACACTCCCAAAATAATGAAGCCATGGACCTCACCTACACTGCAGTTAACCCCTGAACAGCTGTGCTACTAGTGTGCATGAGTCACACAGCGACGGACCAAGGCTAACTCTGATGTGTTCTGGGGCTTCGTCGATGGCTTACTGGATGGATGGTCTCAGGGGACCAACAGAACTGTCTGGAGAGGAGATGTACACCAGCCTACAGGACAGGCTAAGAACCATAGCACCATATACTGTATAATCAGGTGTGACTGCAATACATTGTAAAGGAGATGTTCTCCTTTTGGGAAAGAAATGACTTTCTTGATTAGACATTTACTGCAAGTATCCATTCATCTGATATATCTTGAAAACATGAGAACACTTACATTTGCAGATCACATAGAACATTTTCAAGGGAAGTGATATACAGAGGTACTGAAGTCCTGGCAGCCTGGGCCCAGCTCTTTATAAGTCAGGATTTTTTATTGGGGCTTGTTCTTTGACCTGGCCTATCATTCTTGAACCTTTTATTTGTCCTACAATATAACAGCGTTCTGGTCGCAAAGTGGTGGTGATATATTTTATATATATATATATATATATATATATATATATATATATATATATATATATATATATATATATATATATACCTGTTTTGACCAGGCTCAGAATATTCTCCCTACTTTTCAACATCTGTTTGGAATTTTCTTACGACCTCCGTAGCCTGCTGACACTCTAGCTCCAGTTCTCTAGCCCTGTCTTGGTGTGAGTGTCGCCCAGCAAAGTCTGTCTCCTTCTGGAGCTCGACACTCCATTTGAGCTGCAACAGAGGCCTCAGCAGTGCCACCACCCAGGCCCATGCTTTATAATCACGTATTTTCAGCAGAGAATCAGCTAGCAGTATCAGTGCAGTGTTGTGCCTTATCGACAGCCAACTCTGTTTCTAAAGGGGCGGGAAATTCTATAAAATCATTAAGCAACAAGCTTCTGTCCAAGCTATCCAGCTTAGAGAAAGATACAGGTAATAGCCAAAATAATGGAAACACCAACATAAAGTGTCTTAATAGGGCGTTGGGCTACCGCAGCTTCAATGCGCCTTCCAGATTCTACAAGTGACTGGAACTCTATTGGAGGGATGCAGCACCATTCTTCCACAATAAATTCTATCATTTGGTGTTTTGTTGATGGTGGTGGAAAACACTGTCTCAGGCGCCGCTCCAGAATCTCCCATAAGTGTTCAATCAGTTGAGATCTGGTGACTGGCCATAGTATATGGTTAACATCGTTTTCATGCTCATAAAACCATCCGGTAACCACTCGTTTTCATCCACTCCCATCAGGATAGAAAAGATTAACCAAAGGTTGAAGGTGATCACTCAAAATGGCTGTGAATTGGTGTTTACCTTGCCCTCTAAGGGGTTGAGTGGACCTAAACTATGCCAGGGAAATGCAACCCACACCATAACAGATCCGCCAGAACCCTCATTTACTCGTGTTTCCAATATTTTGACAGTTAGCTGTACATTAACACACTATTTTCAGAACCTCTCTTCAAAATGAGTCCTAAAACAGTGATGAATCCACTCAAATTGAGCCCTTTGATAGTGACACTAGATAGCAAGGTTATAAAGGCTTAATATAAATAGTGACTGTATGATTATCACAATAGATAAGAGTAATGACTTTAGTCATCTTAATTGAGTTAAACCATCGCTGTATCTCACTCTGCCATCTGATCAGGGGCCCGGGATTCCTAAAGCGTCTCAGAGGTTTGGATTTCTGGATCATAACGAATAAGATTACATAGACAGGGGGGACCTGATCCTAGATCAGCACTCCTACTCGGAGACGCTTTATGGAAACAGGCCTGGAGCTATGAGTAACCTCTCACCCTCTCAGTGTTCAGTACAGTACCTGTTCCAAGTCTTTGGTCGTCTCCTCTACTATTATGCTCTGCTCCAATACAGAATTGAAGAGGGCAAAGTTCGGATCCTCTCCTGACAGGGAAAGACGAGAACAAGATACAGACGAACAAACAAGAATGAGTCCCTTCATTGACAAACAGCTGTTTGGCTGTTTATTTCATGCAGAGACAATCAAGTCTTTCTTTTTTATAAAAGGTAGAAGTGTTTGTTCTAGTTGTTATTTTTGAATAAATAAAAATACAGAACTCAACAAATCTCTACTCAGACTGTTATGTTGTTTCTGTCATAACAAACACATTTGGGGTATGGGTGGATAAGGTAATAACAGCCTGTAAAAGACTTATATATTTGACAAATGGGTACAAATAATATTGCATTGGTCACTATACTGTAGTGTATGATGATTTAACAACAACAACAAAATGTATAACTAAGACAATTTGGGTATATTGTATCTTTATGATCTACACATTTTCATTTTGCCATCTCTGAGGAAACAGAAGCAAGCGAAATCCTGTCTGCAACACTGTGGTTGGTATCTTGAGTACACAATTAATCAAATCTTTGAAGACATCGCCAGAGGAAGTCAGAACTAATAACATATCCATCATCAATTTGGCCTTTAAAAGCTTATCTGTTGCAGTCAATAAAGCAGCTCTGCTGAATGCTGTTCCTGATTCCATCATATAAATTATTCAGTACATTAGGCAGAAATGACAGTGGGGGCTTTCTTCCAAAAATGGAAAGGGAATATAGAAAGACTTCAAACAGTAATCTGCCACTTTACATGTATTTATTTATATTAATATTCTTCAAAGCTGGGGTGTTTGGGTGGCTTTGTTTAGTTCAGATGATGTCATAGAGCATCTTACTCAGCATTTAGACAAGAGCTCAGTGTTGATGCCAGCTGGGTTCCTTCTCTTCCTGACCCCTCTGCTCCTCCAGAGCCTTCCTAGTCAGCTCCCTGAGTCTTTCCTGTTCCTCCGCTAACACTCCAAGCAGCAAGGTGGAGCTTCGCCGGTGCTCTGTCAGCCTCCTGCCCCTCCGAAGCTCAGACTCACCTCCACCATCCCCAGGACCTGCTACAACTGCTCGGGAATATGGGCTACACAAAAGTAGAGCGCCTCCTGCTGAGGAGGTAAAAAAACATTTTTCAAACAAAGAGAGACCTAAGATATCATAAACATTATTATAGGACATTATAAAGGCCCATACGCTTATAACAAGCTATCAAGTATTACACTGGCAGGCTTTGATAAGTAAAGTGTTACCAAGAACCTAAGTACAATTAGAACACAGAGAGAATAACTTTTACACCACAAATGGCTAATTATACCTGATGTTGAAAGCTTAGTGAAGCCTTGTTCACACTGCAAGCCTTAATACTCAAATCAATTTTGTTTTTTCAAATCCATTTTGGAATACTGACTGTCTAAACAGTGTTACAAGTGACCAAATCGGATTTGTACAGTGCATTCGGAAAGTATTCAGACCCCTTCACTTTTTTTGTTAATTTACAGCCTTATTCTAAAATTGATAAACTATTTTAAAAATTCTCTCATCAATCTACACACAATACCCCATATTGACAAAGCAAAAACAGGTGTTTAGAATTTTTGGCAAATGTGTTAAAAAAAACCAACTGAAATATCACATCTACAGAAGTATTCAGATCCTTTACTCAGTACTTTGTCGAAACACCTTTGGCATCGATTACGCCTTGTGTCTTCTTGGGTATGATGCTACAAGCTTGGCACACCTGTATTTGGGGAGTTTCTCCCATTCTTCTTGGCAGATCCTCTCAAGCTCCGTCAGGTTAGATGGGGGGCGTCGCTGCACAACTATTTTCAGGTCACTCCATATATGTTCGATCGGGTTCAACTCCGGGCTCTGGCTGGGACACTCAAGGCAATTCAGAGACTTTTTCTGAAGCCACTCCTGCATTGTCTTGGCTGTGTGCATAGGGCTGTTGTCCTGTTGGAAGGTGAACCTTCGCTCAGTCTGAGGTTCTGAGCGCTCTGGAGCAGGTTTTTATCATGGCTCACTGTACTTTGCTCAGTTCATCTTTCCCTTGATCCTGATTAGTTTCCCAGTCCCTGTCGCTAAAAAACATCCCCACAACATGATGCTGCCACCACCATGCTTCACCGTAGGGATGGTATTGACAAGGTGATAAGCGGTGTCTGGTTTCCTCCAGTCGTGACACTTGGCATTCAGGCCAAAGAGTTAAATCTTGGTTTCATCAGACCAGATAATCTTGTTTCTCATGGTCTGAGAGTCCTTTAGGTGCCTTTTGGAAAACTCCAAGTGGGCTATCATGTGCCTTTTACTGAGGAGTGGCTTCCGTCTGGCCACTATTTGATGGTTCACACTCCGACGAACCATTAAACAGGCAAAGTGTCAATACAGGAATAAGATCAAATCGTCTACACCGGCTCTGACGCTCGTCGGATGTGACAGGACTTGCAAACTATTACAGACTACAAAGGGAAGCACAGCCGAGAGCTGCCCAGTGACACAAGCCTACCAGATGAGCTAAATTACTTTATGCTAGCATCGAGGCAAGTAACTCTGAAACATGCATGAGAGCATCAGCTGTTCCGGACGACTGTGTCATCAAGCTATCCGCACCCGATGTGAGTAAGACCTTTAAACAGGTCAACATTCACAAGGCTGCAGGGCCAGACGGATTACCAGGACGTGTACTCCGAGCATGCGCTGACCAACTAGCAAGAGGCTTCACTGATATTTCAACCTTTCCCTGTCCGAGTCTGTAATACCAACATGTTTCAAGCAGATCACCATAGTCCCAGTGCCCAAGAACAGGTAACCTGCCTAAATGACTACAGACCCGTAGCACTCATGTCTGTAGCCATGAAGTGCTTTGAAAGGCTGGTCATGGCTCACATCAACACCATTATCCCAGAAACCCTAGACCCACTCCAATTTGCATACCACCCCAACAGATCCATAGATGATGCAATCTCTATTGCACTCCACACTGCCCTTTCACACCTGGACAAAATGAACACCTATGTGAGAATTCTATTCATTGACTACAGTGCAGCGTTCAACACCATAGTACCCTCAAAGCTAATCACTAAGCTAAGACCTCTGGGACTAAACACCTCCCTCTGCAACTGGATCCTGGAATCCTGACGGGCCGCCTCCAGGTGGTGAGGGTAGGTAACAACACATCCGCCACGCTGATCCTCAACACTGGGGCCCCTCAGAGGTGCTTGCTCAGTCCCCGCCTGTACTCCCCGTTCACTCATGACTGCATGGGCCAGGCACGACTCCAACACCATCATGAAGTTTGCCGATGACACAACAGTGGTAGGCCTGATCACCGACAATGATGAGACAGCCTATAGGGAGGAGGTCAGAGACCTGACTGTGTGGTGCAAGGACGACAAACCTCTCCCTCAACGTGATCAAAACAACGTAGACGACTATGGAATACAGGAAAAGGAGGACCGAGCACGCCCCCATTCTCATCGACGGGGCTGTAGTGGAGCAGGTTGAGATTTTCAAGTTCCCCCTCAGGAGACTGAAAAGATTTGGCATGGGTCCTCAGATCCTCAAAAGGTTTTACAGCTGCACCATCGAGAGCATCCTGACTGCTTGCATCACTGCCTGGTATGGCAACTGTTCGGCCTCCGACCGCAAGGCACTACAGAGGGTAGTCTTACGGCCCAGCACATCACTGGGGCCAAGCTTCCTGCCATCCAGGACCTCTATACTAGACGATGTCAGAGGAAGGCCCTAAAAATTGTCAAAGACTCCAGCCACCCTAGTCATAGATTGTTCTCTCACTACCTTATGGCAAGCGGTACCGGAGCGCCAAGTCTAGGTCCGAAAGGCTTCTAAACTGCTTCTTCCCCCAAGCCATAAGACTTCTGAACATCTATTGAAATGGCTACCCAGACTATTTGCATTGCCCCCCCCCCCCCCCCCCCCTATTTTACGCTACTGCTACTCTCTGTTATTATGTATGCATAGTCACTTTAATAACTCTACCTACATGTACCTCGACTAACCGGTGCACTTGCACATTGACACCTGCACATTGTATCCCCTGTATATAGCCTCGCTGTTCTCATTTTACTGCTACTCTTTAATTATTTGTTCATTTCTTTCTTTTTTTGTGGTATTTTTCTTAAAACTGCATTGTCGGTTAAGGGCTTGTAAGTAAGCATTTCACTGCAAGGTCTACATCTGTTGTATTCGGCGCATGTGACAAATAACATTTCTACCATAAAGGCTTGATTGGTGGAGTGCAGCAGAGATGGTTGTCATCCTCATCTCCACAGAGGAACTCTGGAGCTCCCTGACTGCTTAGTTTGGCTGGGCGGCCAGCTCTAAGAATCAAATCAAATCAAATCAAATTTATTTATATAGCCCTTCATACATCAGCTGATATCTCAAAGTGCTGTACAGAAACCCAGCCTAAAACCCCAAACAGCAAGCAATGCAGGTGTAGAAGCACGGTGGCTAGGAAAAACTCCATAGAAAGGCCAAAACCTAAAAAGAAACCTAGAGAGGAACCAGGCTATGAGGTGTGGCCAGTCCTCTTCTGGCTGTGCCGGGTGGAGATTATAACAGAACATGGCCAAGATGTTCAAATGTTCATAAATGACCAGCATGGTCAAATAATAATAATCACAGTAGTTGTCGAGGGTGCAGCAAGTCAGCACCTCAGGAGTAAATGTCAGTTGGCTTTTCATAGCCAATCATTAAGAGTATCTCTACCGCTCCTGCTGTCTCTAGAGAGTTGAAAACAGCAGGTCTGGGACAGGTAGCACGTCCGGTGAACAGGTCAGGGTTCCAAAGCCGCAGGCAGAACAGTTGAAACTGGAGCAGCAGCACGGCCAGGTGGACTGGGGACAGCAAGGAGTCATCATGCCAGGTAGTCCTGAGGCATGGTCCTAGGGCTCAGGTCCTCTGAGAGAGAGAAAGAAAGAGAGAAAGAGAGAATTAGAGAGCATACTTAAATTCACACAGGACCGGATAAGACAGGAGAATTACTCCAGATAAAACAAACTGACCCTCGCCCCCCGACACATAAACTACTGCAGCATAAATACTGGAGGCTGAGACAGGAGGGGTCAGGAGACACTGTGGCCCCATCCGATGATACTCCCTGACAGGGCCAAACAGGAAGTATATAACCCCACCCACTTTGCCAAAGCACAGCCCCCACACCACTAGAGGGATATCTTCAAACACCAACTTACCATCCTGAGACAAGGCCGAGTATAGCCCACAAAGATCTCCGCCACGGCACAACCCAGACAGGAAGATCACGTCAGTGACTCAACCCACTCAAGTGAAGCACCCCTCCTAGGTACGGCATGAAAGAGCACCAGTAAGCCAGTGACTCAGCCCCTGTAATAGGGTTAGAGGCAGAGAATCCCAGTGGAGAGAGGGGAACCGGCCAGGCAGAGACAGCAGGGGCGGTTCGTTGCTCCAGTGCCTTTCCGTTCACCTTCACACTCCTGGGCCAGACTACACTCAGTAATATGACCCACTGAAGAGATGAGTCTTCAGTAAAGACTTAAAGGTTGAGACCGAGTCTGCATCTCTCACATGGGTAGGCAGACCATTCCATAAAAATGGAGCTCTATAGGAAAAACCTCGCCTCTAGCTGTTTGCTTAGAAATTCTAGGGACAATTAGGAGGCCTGCATCTTGTAACCGTAGCGTATGTGTAGGTATGTACGGCAAGGACCAAATCGGAAAGATAGGTAGGAGCAAGCCCATGTAATGCTTTGTAGGTTAGCAGTAAAACCTTGAAATCAGCCCTTGCCTTAACAGGAAGCCAGTGTAGGGAGGCTAGCACTGGAGTAATATGATACTTTTTTGGGGTTCTAGTCAGGATTCTAGCAGCCGTATTTAGCACTAACTGAAGTTTATTTAGTGCTTTATCCGGGTAGCCGGAAAGTAGAGCATTGCAGTAGTCTAACCTAGAAGTAACAAAAGCATGGATAAATTTTTCTGCATCATTTTTGGACAGAAAGTTTCTGATTTTTGCAATGTTACGTAGATGGAAAAAAGCTGTCCTTGAAACAGTCTTGATATGTTCGTCAAAAGAGAGATCAGGGTCCAGAGTAACGCCGAGGTCCTTCACAGTTTTATTTGAGACGACTTTACAACCATCAAGATTAATTGTTAGATTCAACAGAAGATCTCTTTGTTTCTTGGGACCTAGACCAAGCATCTCTGTTTTGTCCGAGTTTAAAAGTAGAAGGTTTGCAGCCATCCACTTCCTTATGTCTGAAACACAGGCTTCTAGCGAGGGGAATTTTGGGGCTTCACCATGTTTCATTGAAATATACAGCTGTGTGTCATCCGCATAGCAGTGAACGTAAACATTATGTTTTCGAATGACATCCTTAAGAGGTAAAATATACACTGAAAACAATAGTGGTACCAAAACAGAACCTTGAGGAACACCGAAATGTACAGTTGATTTGTCAAAGGACAAACCATTCACAGAGACAAACTGATATCTTTCCGACAGATAAGATCTAAACCAGGCCAGAACTTGTCCGTGTAGACCAATTTGGGTTTCCAATCTCTCCAAAAGAATGTGGTGATCGATGGTATCAAAAGCAGCACTAAGTTCTAGAAGCACGAGGACCGATGCAGAGCATCGGTCTGACGCCATTAAAAGGTAATTTACCACCTTCACAAGTGCAGTCTCAGTGCTATGATGGGGTCTAAAACCAGACTGAAGCATTTCGTATACATTGTTTGTCTTCAGGATGGCAGTGAGTTGCCGTGCAACAGCTTTTTCCCCAAAAATTGAGAGGAATGGAAGATTCGATATAGGCCGATGAGTTTTTTATATTTTCTGGGTCAAGGTTTGGCTTTTTCAAGAGAGGCTTTATTAGTGCCACTTTTAGTGAGTTTGGTACACATCCGGTGGACAGAGAGCCGTTTATTATGTTCAACATAGGAGGTCCGAGCACAGGAATCATCTCTTTCAGTAGTTTAGTTGGAATGAATTTTTAGAGGCCATGATTATTTTCATCATTGTGTCAAGAGATATAGTACTAAAAAACGTAAGTGTCTCTCTTGATCCTAGGTCCTGGCAGAGTTGTGCAGACTCAGGACAGTTGAGCTTTGGAGGAATACACAGATTTATTAAAGAGGGGTCCGTAATTTGCTTTCTAATGATCATGATCTTTTCCTCAAAGAAGTTCATGAATTTATTACTGCTGAAGTGAAAGCCATCCTCACTTGGGGAATGCTGCTTTTTAGTTAGCTTTGCGATAGTATCAAAAATATATTTTTTCTTATTTTCCTCAATTAAGTTGGAAAAATAGGATGATCGAGCAAAAGTGAGGGCTCTTCGATACGGCACTGTACTGTCACGGTACTGTTTGGTGGTTCCAAAGTTCTTCCAGTTAAAAATGATGTTCTTGGGAACCTTCAATGTTGCAGAAATGTGTTGGTACCCTTCCCCAGATCTGTGATTGACACAATCCTGTCTCGGAGCTCTACCGACAATCCTTCGACCTCATGGCTTGGTTTTTGCTCTGACATGCACTATCAACTGTGGGACCTTACATAGACAGGTGTGTGCTTTTCCAAATCATGTCAAATCAATTGAATTTACCACAGGTGTACTCCAATCAAGTTGTAGAAACATCTCAAGGATGTTCAATGGAAACAGTTATTCTTAACTTTTTTGCAAAACAGAAATACCTTATTTACATAAGTATTCAGACCCTTTGCTATGAGACTCTAAATTGAGTTCAGATGCATCCTGTTTTTGCTTTGTCATTATGGGGTATTGCTAAAACTTTCCCAATGTACTGTATGTGTTCAGACAGCAGTCATTTGCTGACATGTCTAAGCTAATGGTCATAGTAAGCACGGGTGTGTGCTTACTAGTGTAAGCTGATTGGTTGTGGTGCACTTGTTTCCTTTCACTCAGAAGTTATGTAGCAAGCTAAGGTGACAACAATGGCTGCTGTGGATGTTTCCCAGTTGCTTTGAATGTTCAAAATCATACCGTAAGAACACTTTTAAAGCCTCAAAGGATAAGATGATCCAACTTTCAAAACAATACCTTTTTAGCTAGGTAGCTGTTTAGCTTTGTAGCACATTCACTAATTTGTCTGTAATCAATTGAACATGCCAGTTAGCTACCACATGCATAAGGGATAACGTACACCAGGGTTCATCAACTAGAATCAGCCTCAAGCCTAATTTTTTAATGAGTGGGGGGCCCGGAATATAATTACAAATAATTTGTAGACAGCAAATTGACCGCAAGAAGCCCAAACAGATATAATACTTGACTAAAACAATCATTTCAAACCTTGCTTACATTTGTATATGATCATTTATATCTCTCTCTATTACGCGTGGGATTACTTTGGAACAGATTTCCAAAATTAAAATCACCCAGAGCTGACTTGCTGGTGTTTTTACAATATTTATATATTTTTTGCTCAGAGAACTTGGGGGGCCAAATAGAATCCCCCAGGGGCCAAATTCGACCCGCGGGGATCAGTTGGGGAACCATGGCGTCCACAGACGTTTCGGCTTTGCAGCCTTCTTCAGTGTGTAGATCACCTCAAACTGCCAATGGGAACAAGGCTTAAGTGTGAGATGTGAGGCATGAAACCTCAAGTGTATTTGCTTTAAATGGCATCCAGGGGATAGAGTGTGAGCAGCTTTGTGTATCCTTACATTTAGGTTCAATAGTCTATTGAAATGTCTATTAAAATCGTTGAACCTGAGCACAATCCATTCATTTTAAGTTACTATGCATAGAGCACAGCTCCTTCTCAGTATACCCACTAGAGGCTCATTAGAATAATGCCCTTAATTGACTGAAAGTGAAGTGTTTATTTGTCGACTGATCTAGCCCTTATTCTGTTAAAAGAAAGCTCAGGCAGAGAAAAAAAAGCAATCTAGTGCGTGTCGCCAGACATCCGGCATTACCGTGAATCGCTGAAAATTCCAAGTAATTTGCTGAGGTGGAAGGTAAAGGGAAAGTGGAAGCATTTAGACACACTGGTGCTATCCGCCTACATTTCAAAACACACTGCAGGCAGACAGACAGATGGACGGACATGCAGGTGCACACTCCCTTCTACAGCTGCATTACAGCTACCTCCCACACTTAGCACAGGTCCCCGAGAACAACTTGGGGGAAAAAATGCACAGGTTACATTCACTATGTTAGTTATGAGAATGTACAGTCCATGGTAAATTGAAGGGAAGCACTGGAGAATTTACCCGTTGTCCCTGAAATTGACTTTGGCTACATTTAGCTGCTCGGCACTTTGAGCTGTGCCACTGAATTCTCCTTTGTAACATTTGTACAGTATCACAGCTCAATTACTCATTTGTTGTCCTTCATACCAATATTCTGTCACTGGTGTATTTCACAGAGGTTTCATGGTGCGAACAGTGAGACCATATATCTCCATAATACCGACCATCTGGACGCTAGCCCACTGGTATCCACCAGCCATGGTTCTGTCTCTGACCTAAATTCACAACTCTCCGTAGACCTCCTTTATTCGAAATGCATGTACAGAACCTAGCTGTATATCTCTCTTGTCAGCTATGTCCTTGCAGTGAGGTGATTGGTTAGGAGGATGGTGGAAGGCTGAATGAATGGCACCTGGGCCGAGGAACCGTCTGCCTGCCTGCCAGCACCTGGAGTCTGAAGCCCCCGGGGACGCTGCAGGAACATTTATTTGCTTGAGGGACAGTCCAGCATCCAAATCATCCTCATTCTGTCAACCCCAATACGCCAGTGTGCTCCTCCACGGCTCCATGACTGACATGCAGGCCCAGTCGACGCCTGGGGTTGTCACGACAACAGTGGCGCAATGCGATCGAGATGACCCCTCTGAATGCTCTCAGTCGCAGCACACTTTATTTGCACCGTAGAACTTCATATTAAATACGGTGTTGATTTTCTCCACTGTCTCTTGATATAATCGATGGCGAAGAGGATAATAGGCCTTTAAAATGCAGTTCAGGGAGGATCTCTTTATAATTGGGTATAGAGTGAGAAGCATAATGGAGCCACGAGGTAGTGTAGACAGAGTGTTCGGTACTTATTTCCTTCTCTGTCTCTCCAATTACATTCCAGCTCTGTTTTTGAAACACTTAGAATGCAGTTGTCGGCGGCTTTCTATCTAACGTAAGGCTTTTCTTTACACAGGAAAAACGATGTCTCTTGTCAAGATTGGTCTAGTTATTAGTAGATTGGTCTAGTGAATCCCAAGGCTTTTACATTATAGTGGTTGTCTTTCAATGTTTATCCCCCCCCCCCCCCCCCCCCGTGAATTAAAGTGTGTCCGTGTCCAATCTGTCATCTCACAGTTTCTCTACTTCTTCCTCTTGTTCATCAGAGAAAAAGGGCCAATTTTATATTCCCTGAGTGAGCCACATGAGGCTGCTGAGGGGAGAACGGCTCATAATAATGGCTGGAACAGAGCAAATGAAATGGCGTCAAACACATGGAAACCAATTAAGCTGCCACCAACCTCCTGTGCGTTTGGGAGAGCTGTTCTGTCCGAATTATTATTTTTTAATAACAAATGATGACATGTGAACTGTATTCTGTGGCTATGACTTTGGGCTTACACAAAAAAAAACACAGGAAGTGTTTTAATGGTACTGAATAGAATATTTCACTTGTGAGAGCACATTTTAACTAGCTATACTGTACTCACACACCATATTATTTTTTATATCATACTTTTTACATTTTGGTTCCAGAAACTGGTCATTGTTACTGTTAGAGCCATTTTGCGTATATCAAATGCAAGAAGCCATGTAGAGCTTCAGTTTTCTACCGTTTCATTTGGATGTAATTTGCCTGCTTCTTCCATTTTTGTTGTACCTTTGGATACTACACTTGTGCTATCTTGTCTATTTAAATAGTTTTCTCACTGATTGAGACAGGTGGGTGTGTCCCCCAAAAGTGCAGCATGTCATAAGCACGACTCAGAAATCAAGTGCTGCGTTGAAGGACACTCACCTGCCTCAATCAATGAGAAGATTTGAAATATACAAGATGTTGGATATTTCATGGAGCAAAACATGGATTTAATTGAATAACGGAGCATTTTCTAAATTCAAACGGACCCCCATTGGCATGTATTCGTGGACGCCAAAGGAACCCAGGCTTGCACGAATATTTGACCAATAAAAACATTTAAATGATAAAATAATGTATCTTTCGTCTATGTGCGTTCATCATTTTTCTTAAATTTGCAAGTGGCTGAATCTCACTGGAAAATCAACCAAGCGAAGGAAGCAGAACCCCTCTGTCTATGAATGTGTAGCACATGTATCTGATGCTGTCTGCAACTAGTCATGGACGTTTAGAAGGCGTTGTCTTCCAAGTCGGAAATTGAGGATGTATCGCCAAGTAAAGCGGTCGAAAATTCTTTGTTGCTCTGCTTTACACTACTTGAGTAATAATGCCTATCAGCCAGCTGGAACAGTACTGTATTAATGGTCTGACTAGGCAGTCTTTTTAATAGTTACCCTTACTGTATATTTGTGGACAGCAGAGATACATTCATGCACATTTATGCACGTCTTCTATTGACATCCGTAGATTATATATATGAATGTCCAACCACATGTCAGGATATTGGCTGGATGGTACCCTTTTTTATACTATTGTCCCCTCCTGAACATTACTGTGCTGACAATGATATTATCTTTGCATGTTGTCCTTTTCAGCATGGGTCCAGCAACTAACGTGGATGCTTAAGCAGGCCAGTACAGTACAGCTTGGCTCGGTTTGGCTTGGTTCAGATCAGTAGTGTGAAAGGATCTACCTGATTCCCAGAGCAGGGCCCGTCTCCGTTCCTCCACTCCCAGATCCTCTGTGGGGACGGTTTGGCTTGTAGCTCCTCCCCTTGGCTGGCTCCTCCTCTTGGTGCTATGCTCCCCGATGTCACGCATCTTTTCCACGGCAAACTCATACTATTTCAACTACATCTGCTGCTACACTTTGCTCTCCTTCTTTTGCAGTCCTGTAAAAGGACAGTTCCTTTGGAGTCTGAGGCATAGAAATAGAACGACTAGAATGGGGGAGCCTCTGACAACAACACTGACTGCACCTTCATAGGTACACTCAGTAATGGCTGACAAGGCATTTTATTTGTCACATACACATGGTAAGCAGATGTTAATGCGAGTGTAGCGAAATGCTTGTGCTTCTAGTTCCGACAATGCAGTAATAACCAACGAGTAATCTAACCTAACAATTCCACAACTACTACCTTATACACACAAGTGTAACGGGAAAAAGAATATGTACATAAAGATATATGAATGAGTGATGGTACAGAACGGCATAGGCAAGATGCAGTAGATGGTATAGAGTACAGTATATACATATGAGATGAGTAATGTTGTTACGAATCCCGCCGAGGATGGTGCCTCTTCCCGTTCGGGCGGCGCTCGGCGGTCGTCGTCTCCGGCCTACTAGCTGCCACCGATCCCCTTTTCTGTTTTCATTTAGGTTTGTCTAATTGGTTACACCTGTTTTGTGTTTAGGGTAGGGTGTTATTTAAACCCAGTTGGCCCGCCGACTTTTGTGCGGGCTTGTTATTCTGTTTGTTGTGGTGGTGTCACGTTCCTGACCTATTGTTCCTTTTTCTTTTATTTATTTAGTTTGTCAGGGCGTGAGTTGGGGTGGGTTGTCTTTGTGTGTTTTTGTATTGTCTAGGGCACAGGTGTCAAACTCATTCCACGGGGGACCGAGTGTCTGCGGGTTTTCGCTCCTCCCTTGTACTTGATTGATGAATTAACATCACTAATTAGTTAGGAACTCCCCACACCTGGTTGTCTAGGGCTTTATTGAAAGGAAAAACCAAAAACCTGCAGACACTAGGCCCTCCGTGGAATGAGTTTGACACCCCTGGTCTAGGGTGTTGTATGGTTTAGGGGGTTAAGTAGAGTAGATGGGTTAGTGTTTAGTATAGGTGTCTAGGAAAGTCTATGGTTGCCTGAATTGGTTCTCAATCAGAGACAGCTGGTTATTGTTGTCTCTGATTGGGAGCCATATTTAAGGCAGCCATAGGCTTTAGCTGTTTGTGGGTATTTGTCTATGTCTAGTCTATGTTGCATGTTTGCACTTAGTCATTTATGGCTTCACGTTCGTCAGGTTGTTATTTTTGTTAGTTTGTGTATAGTTGTTAGTTTCTTGGTTTTTCTCTCTTCTAAAATAAAAGAAGATGTATTTTGCACACGCTGCGCCTTGGTCGAATCTCTCACAGCAAGACGATCGTGACAGGTGGTGATTTTTGTATAGTGGATTCTGTCCTAATTTATGTTAGACAGTTTTTTTTGACGCGCCCTTTGTTGTGAGGCGTAGCCGTCTCATAGATTATTTCTGGTTGAAATAATAAATTCCACTTGCTCAGAACTACCCTGCTCTCTGCACCTGACTCCTTCATTTCACCATCGGAATTGTGACAGAAGCCCGCACCAAACCATGGAGTCAGCAGAAGCAGCAACCACCCCTCTTCCATCGATGGAGCGTGTCCTCCATCACACCGCCGTTCTCCATAGGATTGGGTCGGCGATGGACATGATGATGGAGAGGATGGAGCGATGGGAGAGGAGTGGTTTCCCGACGTCTACCCCAGCTCCTTCACGGACGGCGCAACCTACTCCTTCCACGTCAGCGTCTGGTTCAGGCGCGTTGCGTCTCGCGCTCCCGAGGGAGTACGACGGAGCAGTGGCTGGGTGCCAGGGGTTTTTGCTCCAGTTGGAGCTCTACTTGGCTACTGTTCATCCGACTCCCTCGGGAGAGGAGAGTGTTAGCCTCCTCATCTCCTGTCTGACGGGTAGAGCCCTGGAATGGGCTAACGCGGTCTGGAACGGCCCAGACTCGGTTCGAGACCACTACCCAGAGTTCACCCGCCGCTTTCGGGCCGTATTTGACCACTCTCAGGAGGGCCGAGCGGTGGGTGAGCGACTGTTCCACCTCAGACAGGAGACGAGGAGTGCGCAAGACTTCGCGTTGGAGTTCCGGACCTTGGCTGCTGGTGCGGGGTGGAATGACAGGGTCCTGATGGACCATTACCGATGTAGCCTTCGGGAGGACGTCCGTCGGGAGCTAGCTTGTCGGGACACTACACTCTCCCTCGATGAGCTTATTGACATGTCAATACGACTGGACAACCTGCTAGCTGCCCGCGGGCGTTCTGGGGGGGTCCTGTCAGTTCCACCTCCCAGCCCTCCCGCTCCAACTCTGATGGAGTTGAGAGGGGCTGCATCTAGGGGGGCCGGAGGAGGTGGCTTCTCTTGCACCTATTGTGGCCGAAGAGGACACACTTCGGACCGGTGCTGGAGGAGTGCCTCTGGGAGTAGAGATGGCAGGCGGAATACTTCTCGGCCACCTCAGGGGAGTAGGCACAAGACTCACCCAGAGCTTCCTGTCGGTCACATGTTTTTTTTTTCCCCCTGCGTTTTCCCCTCTCTCCAGCATAAGGCGCTAGTCGACTCAGGCGCAGCTGGGAGTTTTATGGATCGCGGAACGCCCGTAAGTTGGGCATTCCGCTGGTGAAGATAGACCCACCTTTCCCTGTGCACTCCTTAGATAGCCGACCGTTAGGGTCAGGGCTGATCAGGGAGGCCACGATTCCGCTGGACATGGTAACGCAGGGGATCATAGGGAGCAGATTAGTTTCTACCTTATTGATTCACCTGGGTTTCCAGTGGTGTTGGGGGTTCCCTGGCTAGCCATTCACAATCCCCTAATTTCCTGGAGACAGGGAGCTCTTCAGGGGTGGTCAGAGGAGTGTTCAGGTAGGTGTGTGGGAGTTTCCATCGGTGCCACGTCGGTGGAGAGTCCAGACCAGGTTTCCACTGTGCGCATTCCCCCAGAATATGCCGATTTGGCTATCGCTTTTAGTAAGAAAAAAGATACCAAATTACCACCTCATCGACGGTGGGATTGCGTGATAAACCTCCAGGAGAACGCTGCACTTCCCAGGAGTCACGTGTACCCATTGTCACAGGAGGAGACGTTGGCTATGGAGACATATGTCACGGAAGCTCTGAGACAAGGGTTCATTCGGCCCTCCATCTCACCCGCCTCCTCGAGTTTCTTTTTTGTGAGAAAAAAGGAGGGAGGACTGCGTCCGTGCATTGATTATCGAGGTCTCAATTCAATCACAGTGGGATTTAGTTATCCGCTACCTCTCATCGCTACGGCGGTGGAATCATTCCACGGAGCGCGTTTTTTCACAAAACTGGACCTCAGGAGCGCGTATAATCTGGTGCGTATTCGGGGAGGAGATGAGTGGAAAACAGCGTTTAGTACCACATCGGGCCACTATGAGTACCTCGTCATGCCGTATGGGTTAAAGAATGCTCCAGCCGTCTTCCAATCCTTTGTAGATGAGATTCTCAGGGACCCGCACGGGCAGGGTGTGGTAGTATATATTGATGACATCTTGATCTATTCTGCCACACGCGCCGCGCATGTCTCCCTGGTGTGCAGGGTCCTTGGGCGGCTGCTGGAGCATGACCTATACGTCAAGGCTGAGAAATGTGTGTTCTCCAAACAAGCCGTTTCCTTCCTGGGTTATCGCATTTCCACCTCAGGGGTGGTGATGGAGTGTGACCGCGTTAACGCCGTGCGTAATTGGCCGACTCCGACCACGGTAAAGGAGGTGCAGCGGTTTTCAGGGTTTGCCAATGGTTTATCTGGGGTTTTGGCCAAGTGGCGGCGCCCATTACCTCACTGCTGAAGGGGGGGGGGCAGTGCGTCTACGGTGGTCGGCCGAGGCAGAGGAAGTATTCAACCAGTTGAAGGCACGGTTTACCGAGGCTGGTGTTGGAGCCGTGCTATCACAGCGCTCGGGCACGCCACCGAAGCTCCGTCCCTGTGCTTTCTTTTCTAAGAAGCTGGGTCCGGCGGAGCGGAACTATGATGTGGGGGACCGGGAGTTACTAGCTATGGTAAAAGCCCTGAAGGTGTGGAGAAACTGGCTTGAGGGAGCTAAATACCCTTTCCTCATCTGGACTGACCACCGCAATCTGGAGTATATCCGAGCGCCGAAGAGACTGAATCCGCGTCAGGCTAGGTGGGCCATGTTCTTTACACGCTTTAGATTTACGATCTCTTATAGTCCAGGTTCCCTCAACACTAGGGCCGACGCGCTGTCCCGTCTCTATGACACCGAGGACCGGCCCATCGATCCGACTCCCATCCTTCCAGCCTCTTGGCTGGTGGCCCCGGTGGTATGGGAGGTGGACGCGGACATCGAGCGGGCGTTGAGGGTAGAACCTGCGCCTTCTCAGTGTCCGACTGGCCTTACGTACGTACCGCTTGGTGTCCGTGATCGATTGATTCGGTGGGCTCACACACTACCTTCTTCGGGTCATCCGGGGATTGAGAGGACAGTGCGGGGTCTTCGGGGGAAATACTGGTGGCCCACCTTGGCTAAGGACGTGAGACTCTATGTCTCCTCCTGTTCGGTATGCGCTCAGAGTAAGGCTCCTAGGCACCTACCGAGAGGGAAGTTACAACCCCTCCCGGTTCCACAACGGCCATGGTCTCATCTATCGGTAGATTTTCTGACTGATCTTCCTCCATCTCAGGGGAACACTACCGTTCTGGTTGTTGTGGGTCGGTTCTCTAAGTCCTGTCATCTCCTCCCATTGCCTGGTCTCCCTACGGCCCTACAGACTGCGGAGGCTCTATTTACCCACGTCTTCTGGCATTACGGGGTGCCGGAGGACATCGTATCTGATCGAGGTCCCCAGTTCACGTCCCGGGTGTGGAGGGCGTTTATGGAGCGTCTGGGGGTCTCGGTCAGCCTCACCTCTGGGTATCACCCCGAAAGTAATGGGCAGGTGGAAAGAGTGAACCAGGAAGTGGGTAGGTTTCTGAGGTCGTATTGCCAGGACCGGCCAGGAGAGTGGGCAAGGTACGTCCCGTGGGCAGAGTTGGCCCAGAACTCACTCCGCCACTCATCAACGAACATGTTGCCCTTCGAATGCGTATTGGGGTACCAGCAGGTCCTGGCTCCATGGCATCAGAGCCAGACCGACGCTCCTGCGGTGGAGGAGTGGGTGCAGCGCTCTAGAGAGACCTGGCGGGCAGTCCAGGACTCTCTCAGGCAGGCCAGTGAACGGCAGAAGAGGAGCGCTGACCGCCACCGCAGTGAGGCCCCTGTGTTCGCACCAGGGGACAGGGTCTGGCTCTCGGCCCGAAACCTGCCCCTCCGCTTGCCCTGCCGGAAGCTGGGGCCGCAGTGTGTGGGGCCATTTAAAGTCCTGAGGAGGATAAACGAGGTGTGTTATAGGTTACAACTTCCCTCTTACTATCGTATTAACCCCTCGTTTCATGTGTCTCTCCTCAGGCCGGTGGTAGCTGGTCCCCTTCAGGAAAATGAGGTGCCAGAGGTCCCTCCGCCCCCTCTTGACATCGAGGGGTCCCCGGCGTACGTGGTACGAACTATCCTGGACTCGAGACGCCGGGTGAGGGGCCTGCAGTACCTCGTGGACTGGGAGGGGTACGGTCCGGAGGAGAGATGCTGGGTACCGGTGGGGGACATTTTGGATCCGTCCCTCTTGAGGGACTTTCACCGCCTCCACCCGGATCGCCCTGCTCCTCGCCCTCCGGGTCGTCCTCGAGGCCGGGGTCGGCGCGCTGCGGGAGCCGCGCGTCGGGAGGGGGGTTCTGTTACGAATCCCGCCGAGGATGGTGCCTCTTCCCGTTCGGGCGGCGCTCGGCGGTCGTCGTCTCCGGCCTACTAGCTGCCACCGATCCCCTTTTCTGTTTTCATTCAGGTTTGTCTAATTGGTTACACCTGTTTTGTGTTTAGGGTTAGTGTGTTATTTAAACCCAGTTGGCCCGTCGACTTTTGTGCGGGCTTGTTTTTCTGTTTGTTGTGGTGGTGATTTTTGTATAGTGGATTCTGTCCTAATTTATGTTGGACAGTATTTTTTTTGACGCGCCCTTTGTTATGTGGCGTAGCCGTCTCATAGATTATTTCTGGTTGAAATAATAAATTCCACTTGCTCAGAACTACCCTGCTCTCTGCACCTGACTCCTTCATTTCACCATCGGAATTGTGACAAATGTAGGGTATATAAACATAAAGTGGCATAGTTTAAAGTGGCTAGTGATACATGTATTACATAAAGATGGCAAGATGCAGTAGATGATATAGAGTCTGAGGACTACAACTGTAGCTACCAAAACGGACGAACCATAGAGATCCTATTAATTATATGGGAAGCACACTGTGCCCTTGAAACTACTCTCCCTATTCCATTATAGAAATGTTTCGGGCTTGCCTGGTAGGTCCAGGGGCTTGTGGTACAACTTAACAAGGCCCTGAGAAACCTTATCACAGGCCTCCGTGCTCTCTTTTGACGCACACTCGAGGAGGTGAGGAGCAGCAGCACAGTGTAATCTATATTCACACACCAGGCACAGTAACAAGTAACAGTCAGGGACTGTTGTTGAAGAGATACCCAAGCCCAACACCAATCAGATGCCAAGGCATAAGTAGGGCCAGGAGTTTTTCCCGACCACATGACCTGGCCAGAAATAGCTCTGAGCCTTAGTTATAGACTTGCCAGGTCACATGGTAAATAAAAACGCCTGGGCCACATTCATTGGACACCAAATGGAAGAAAGGGTGTCTTAAAGAGGGAGGGACTACCTGAACTTGTCCAATAAGAACCATCGTTTTCAGGGTTTTTTGCAAAACAGTTTGTTACATTGTGCCCTGATGAACACAACCCTTACCCTGCTTATGCCATCAGCTTTGGTGCTACACCTGGGCATGTCTAGGTATGATGAATGAATCAACAGGTCACATGGAAAAATAGATAAAGAACAGAAAAGGCAAACAAGTTTGTAGAAAGAAATCTAATTCAAATGTTATTATATGAGAGGTAGAGAAATATCACTTAGTTTTGCCCCTTCAATCAACAGGCTCGTTATTTTCAAATTCCATCAGTAATGACAAAACAGTAGCGAGCTGGAAGCATAGGGTGTCTGAGGGCCACACTGATAATGTTAATCGGGGAACTCTGATTTCAGCCTCTACTAATTTGACTGTGTCGGTTAGTGGCATTCAGACAAAGCATGAAAGACGCTGTTAAAGTAATATACGAGCACTCCATTTGCACTCTATTTACAATGTATGCATTGTTTTGTAATGTGGACGAGGTGTATATACTGCCATATGGCATTGT